>NW_023365728.1:84655-89088 GCF_000003815.2 Branchiostoma floridae
AGGGGTTCCGTAGGTATGCCCAATTCCCTCACACTGACACGGTAAGCAAGTTTAATCCTGTATTGTCAGACTTTTTTTCAGCAGTTTTCAACTTCAGTGTCACTCGAACCCGAGGGTGGATTCCTGTTTTATTGAATGTCTGTTGACCACAAGCGGCCGGTATCCCCGTATGATCGACTTGAGTTGCAGTCTTGTTGCCTACTAATACAGGGTTCTCCCCAGAATTTTTTAGTATAGTGGAGGGGCTGCCAAAAATAACCCAAACCAACGCGCTGCTCATTCATGTAAATGGCTTCATTTTGCAAAGACAGAAGGTGTCAAATACTACAAGTATAATATATCATTGTGATTCCATTGTTGTGAAGTGGCAAAATGACTATTGTTTTTATCATAGCCCATTCACAAGTTTTTGCAGACAATCGTCACAATGCCCACTGGAAAAGTGATGCCACTTGGCACAAAAATCTGTGAATTTTCATTGATTTTAGCAAAACTAGCCAAGAAAATAGGGAAGAAACACACTAAATTTAAAAAGGAGTATAGTGGAGCTGGCTAGGAGTATAGTGGAGGGCCTCCATTATTCCATCCTTTGGGGAGGACCCTGTAATATCTGTGTGCTGATTCGTAAAAGTCTTGTCCCTGATTCTACATTGAGTGTAACAGTTATTGATTTCTTGCATTGTTAGCTGAGCTGCACTAAAAAGGTTCAGGTGGAGCCCCTGTGCTTCAGTACAGCGTGTAGTGCATCTAGTTTTAGTTTTGTACAACGCAGGTGTTCAAAGATTGTTTAGTTTGTGCTTTCAAGTTCCGCCACTTGACTAACCTGGCTGTCCGAACTACGCCGACCCGATTTTACATGTAGTTGAAGTGATCAGTGACCTTCACACCACCTCCAACCTGCTACAACTGCGTAAAAACATTGTCAAGCAGATTATTATGACGTTCCATCAGGAGACAATGCCCGGGCCACGATGTCATTTAGCCATGCCCGTGGGAAGCTGTCACATTATATATAAAAGACTGCTTTGTCATAAGAAAAAATGCCGAAACTCATAATTAGCCCCACTCGATTGTAATACAATATCAATGATTTTGGCTAGCTCTTATTGTTCTAGAAATTAGGATGCCAATTTCATTCTATATTCATAATCTGCATATGTACTATGTTTGATACTTGTTTTAGCAATTAGGATGATAAGTTTCTTTCTTCTTCTTTTTTTTGCCATACATTGTACCGTGTACGATCGTTACGCAATAAAGTTCTTCTATGTATTTCATATTTGTGTAGAATGACAATGAACTAGGATTTTACTATGGTCTATATTGACTGAAGGAGGCCTATATACATACACACACACACACACATATATATATATGGAGAATGTATATATATATATATATATATATATATATATATATATATATATATATATATATGTGTGTGTGTGTGTGTGTGTGTGTGTGTGTGGAATCGGCTACCTATAGCACTACAGTCCGCCCTATCTTCAAGGTCCTTCAAAACTGGTCTCTGTGACCTGGTCTCCTGTCTGGAAAAATGATCTTGGCTGTTCCATGACTTGCGTATTGTGTAGAGAGAGAGAGAGAGAGAGAGAGAGAGAGAGAGAGAGAGATAGAGAATGACATCATTGCATTTCTGTGCACAATCTGTATCTTAATACAAACCAAAGCACCAGACAACATCCTCCATTATTACATTAAACCAAGACTATGGATCTTCTGAAGGTCTCTCGCAAAAGTATAACTGGACTTTAATACATGAAACACATGTAATTCATGGCTGGTGGAAAACAGGTACCAAACATGCAAATGAGGAACTGATTTTCATAATTGATGCCAAAATAGCATTGATGCAAATCAATTTTACTTGTGACGCTAATCCACAATGCATAACTTTAGAGATATTTCATAGAGGTATGAGGTCGTCGAACTCTAGTTTCTAGTCAGTTGATTTCTGTGTTATTTTGACCACACGTGTAACATTTTGGACATTCCTACAGGATTTGCTGTGAGGTTTCTCAGAGATGTCGTCCCAGAAGCTGTTCCCAAACAGCGGAGCAGCTCCGGAAGGTTCCGTTGGTCGCCATGGAGACCAGCGAATCTCCTTGGTGCTGTCAGGATTGGCGGCTGTGGTGAGTCTTGTCACTCTGCTGTTCATGATGCGGGAACTCGCCTCCATGCGGGACCAACAGGTGCTACTGCGCAGCCAGCTGCAGGGCCTGATGCAATGGAAGCAAGAGCAGGAATCAAGGGTGAGTCAAAGGCGGACTTTTAAGATCGATTTTAAGATCACTTAAGACACCCTCTAACCAAGTGACACCACAACGGAATCACACAGGTCAAGTTATCTAGTTTCACAATTGATGAAAAAATTCGTCTTTCGGTAGTTATCAATTTAGATTTGCTCATAATCTTACATTAGACCAAATTGCCTGGTAAAAAGCTGAGATCAGATCCCAGGATCCAGACCTGATCCGAGGATATTAAAGACTGCAATTCCAGACTAGAACCCGGACCCAGACTAGAACTCAGGACCCCAGAGTAGAACCCAAGACCCCAGACTAGAACCCAGGACCCAGGATAGCACCCAGGACCCCAAAATAGAACACAGGGCCCCAGAATAGAACCCAGGACCCGGGATAGCACCCAGGACCCCAAAATAGAACACAGGACCCCAGAATAGAACACAGGACCCCAGGATAGAACACAGGACCCCCAAATAGAACACAGGGCCCCAGAATAGAACCCAGGACCCCAGAATAGAACCCAGGACCCCAAAATAGAACACAGGGCCCCAGAATAGAACCCAGGACCCCAAAATAGAACACAGGGCCCCAGAATAGAACCCAGGACCCCAGGATAGAGCACAGGGCCCCAGACTAGAACACAGGACCCCAGGATAGAACACAGGACCACAGGATAGAACACAGGACCCCAGGATAGAACACAGGACCCCAGGATAGAACACAGGACCACAGGATAGAACACAGGACCCCAGGATAGAACACAGGACCCCAGGATAGAACACAGGACCCCAGGATAGAACACAGGACCCCAGGATAGAACACAGGACCCCAGGATAGAACACAGGACCACAGGATAGAACACAGGACCCCAGGATAGAACACAGGACCACAGGATAGAACACAGGACCCCAGGATAGAACACAGGACCCCAGGATAGAACACAGGACCCCAGGATAGAACACAGGACCACAGGATAGAACACAGGACCCCAGACTACCTTTTGTAGAACTTGCGATCCCAGACTAAAACACAGGACCACAGGATAGAACACAGGACCACAGGATAGAACACAGGACCACAGGATAGAACACAGGACCCCAGGATAGAACACAGGACCACAGGATAGAACACAGGACCCCAGACTACCTTTTGTAGAACTTGCGATCCCAGACTAAAACACAGGACCACAGGATAGAACACAGGACCACAGGATAGAACACAGGACCACAGGATAGAACACAGGACCCCAGGATAGAACACAGGACCCCAGGATAGAACACAGGACCACAGGATAGAACACAGGACCCCAGGATAGAACACAGGACCCCAGACTACCTTTTGTAGAACTTGCGATCCCAGACTAAAACACAGGACCACAGGATAGAACACAGGACCCCAGGATAGAACACAGGACCCCAGGATAGAACACAGGACCCCAGGATAGAACACAGGACCACAGGATAGAACACAGGACCCCAGGATAGAACACAGGACCCCAGGATAGAACACAGGACCACAGGATAGAACACAGGACCCCAGGATAGAACACAGGACCCCAGGATAGAACACAGGACCACAGGATAGAACACAGGACCCCAGGATAGAACACAGGACCCCAGGATAGAACACAGGACCACAGGATAGAACACAGGACCCCAGGATAGAACACAGGACCACAGGATAGAACACAGGACCCCAGGATAGAACACAGGACCCCAGACTACATTTTGGAAAACTTGCGACCCAAGCTAGAACCCAGCTAGGATCCAAGACTAGACCCAGTGACCCCAGACTAGAACGTAGAACCCTTATATCAGTATTAAAGGTGGCAGGATCTCAGGCGGCGTCACTCCGAGATTTTGCTTTATTGTCATGCAAACTTAAACAAACTTTCCTTGTCTTGTTTTTACCAAAGTAATCAAATGTTTACAGTCCAGGGAGGGCGCGAGCACCATCCACGTCTGTAGTTTGTAAGAATGCAATGGTTGTAATTGTAACGTAATAAACAGCTTTGCCATGCTTGGAATTCGTGATAAGAGAATGATAGACAAAGTCGCTAGAACATGTGACTTCAAATTTCTAAATCTGTAGTACCCTTCAAAATCGACAATAACTGCTGTTCACTGTTGTCGGTATCCTTCTGTCTGGAGAGACAATGGAGTAGGCAGT
>NW_023365728.1:90819-110297 GCF_000003815.2 Branchiostoma floridae
GTTATATTTCATTTCGTACCACAGGTATGGGTGAAATACATGATATTGTTTTGTAAAATAAATGTTTCTTCTTCTTGTCTTTTATCTCTGTTATTTTGGGTCAAATGAGCTGAAATTTGGCACAAGGGTAGAAATAATTTTATTGAGTTCTTTTGGCCATATTTTGACAAAAAATGTATATTTTGACCTCCTGCGCCATCGAATTACAACAGACTGAAATTTAGTATGCCATACATGTACATATGCCCAATGGATTTCAATAACACTTTTGGCATAGGTTACAGCAAAATTTTTTTTTTGGTTGCTGGGCCCTGATATTTAAGCCGAATGACCTGAAATTGGACAACTCTATTTTGGCTAAGGTGATATTAGAATAGCTCATATTTGAGCTGCAGTAATTCTGGATTAGTCCATTTTACATGAAGGTGCCACTGGAAGAGTCTACTCTTGCCAGGAGGAATTTCTAAAATTCAATTCTGGACTTGGTGATTATTTGGGTAATGGTGCTTTAAGCTTCCATAGGGGTCATATCGGGAAGGCTCCATTTTGGACTGGAATGTCGACTTTGCAATCGTTCACTTTTGGTCAGATGTCATTTTGGAATGTTGCATTTTTTTGCGCTGGTAATTTTGGAAAAGTACATTTTTGTATTTGAAGGGAAATAGAAAATATGCCGTATTTGCCTACAAATGTTGCTCTTTTCTATACCTAATCTCTGTCTCTCTGTCTTGCTGTGTTTATTTCCCAGCTGACTTTCTCTTTGTCTCGGGACAGAATGTGCATGTGTAGCTGTAATTAGTGCTCTTTATAAGTAAGACGCTTAGTCTTAGATATAAGAACACATGTACATTGTTGTTTATGAAATTAACAGGACTCGGATGTCTGTCTGGAAATGGAGATATCTGCTCCGAACTACAAGGCCCAGTGGGTCCACCTGGGGACTCTGGAAACGACGGAGCAGACGGACAGCAAGGCCCGCCCGGTCCAGAAGGCCCGCCCGGTCCAGAAGGCCCGCCCGGTCCAGAAGGCCCGCCCGGTCCGCAAGGCCCGCCCGGTCCAGAAGGCCCGCCCGGTCCAGAAGGCCCGCCCGGTCCAGAAGGCCCGCCCGGTCCAGAAGGCCCGCAAGGCCCGCAAGGCCCAGTGGGTCCAGAAGGCCCGCCCGGTTCGCAAGGCCCGCAAGGCCCAGTGGGTCCACCCGGGCCTCCTGGGCAGGTAAACATCAGAACAAAGAAAAAATTGCCTCTCTATGATGTTAGTGCATGAAGAAACAGGTTACACATCTTTGTGTGGGAGCATGTAGCGCAGTGGCGGCGTGCATTAATTATTCCTATTTTTGAAGAATAAATCAAGATACTGTTGTAATATCCAGTGGTAAAATTTTGCATAATGTGTCGAGAAGCTTCAGAATCAAAATGTAGAACGTCCTCTCAAGCTAATTAACTTAATGCAGGCTCTTAATATGACAGAGGCAACCCCTTGGGACCTATTGTGTTGTACAACGTAGGTGAACATGTAACAGTGGGGTTCAAACCGCCAACCGACCATGCCAAACCTTTTGGCGTCATCAGTTGCGTGTTAGGTTTGTGATCTGGCGACCCGAATTCGGCGCGGGTTCGAATCGCGGGAGTCAGAATATTGTTTCTTTCTGTTTTTAATCCCTTCTCACAAATGTGCTAAACCATTACAATAACCTGTCACAATGGGTATTACAAAATCAATCACTACTTCAGAACTGAACTCTGCTATTAGTAATTATTTATTTTTAGAGCAGACTAGTATTCTAGCTAACCGACATCTTTTGCAATGCAGTCATCCCGTGTTCTGCAATTTTTTGCCGGGGCGCCGAAGGCGCCCGGCTTTGTCCCCGGTTTAATGGTTCGTCCTTGGATGGGTCTGCTATGGTCGCAAAATGTACCGTGCGTTTTTACGACAATTCTCAGCCCTTCTCAGCCCTTCAAATAAACGCAATGTACCGTGCGTTTTTACGACAATTCTCAGCCCTTCTTAGCCCTTCAAATAAACGTTGTAAGAATACTGTTTATCCATGACCTCTACTCGTACAGAAAACATTGCAGCGCTCATTAGCAAAGTCTAGGAAAGGAAAATGTTTCTTGATTTGCAGTAAAACACTGGTCATGTAACATTTGAGGAGTTGTCGTTAAATCGCACGGTTCATTTTGCGATAGCGTTGACGGGTCCGGGTATTTAGCGGAATAACCCGGAATAACCCGGAATAACCCGGAATAACCTTAATAAAGGATGAAAGCTACCGAAATACAGTGTGCTTTGATAAGTTAAGATCGCAGAATGCAATATTTTGGCATAAAATAATGTATATATGGCCATGGGAACAAGAAATATTACGGTTATTCCGGGTTATTCCGGGTCATTTCGGGTTATTCCGGTAAATACCCTCACGGGCGTTGACGGTGCGGAGGAGGTGAGATTTTTATCGTACAGAAATTGGTACAGTTTGTAAAGTTATCTTTCTGGAATTCGGATGTATTAAAATATAACATTACATTCTAAGGCGTAGTGTCATGTGAGTAAAATGAGCACGACATTTGACGAAAGATTTTGTGGAGGGTATACAGTCAAGTTTATTGTGCAACGATTGGAACAGTTTACGTGCGGGTGGGAGGGGGGCGTGCGTCTATATATGCAGCTGCAGGAGGTCCTGCAGGACATTTTCGATCGTAAGAGTAACGTATAATTTGAAAAGATAGTGATCATGAATTCGGACACATTGAAACATATTTCCAAGGAACGGTATATAGTTTTTTTTAGTAAAACCAGTGTGTGGGGATTGACGAGAATTTAGATAGTTTAATGGTGCACTGTGCTTGAGCCGATGCGAGGCATTATGCAGGGCATTTTTGATTGTAAAAATATCGTACAAGTTGAAAAGATGGATCGGATTCTAATACATTAAAACATACATTTCCAAAGAATAGTAGAAAACAACGGATTGTAGCTAACTGTTAAACAATCAGCAAAGCAGTTGGCAAGATGTCACACCTGAACTTTTGTAGATTTTTGCTTTTTGTTGGTACTAGTAAGATGTTATGTGATCAAGACAATATTTTCTTTCTGTTTCAGTGACGCCTTAGACTGTTCTCTGCTATATATACAAGTGACACAGTAATATACAGAAACTTACAGCTAGCAAAAGTCTGTACTCAATAAGATTTTACACAGTACACATTTATACTTCTTCTGCTGAAATCTACGCATTACATTTTGCATCCAACCAAAGAGGTTTGAAAGAGAGTCCTTGATCCAACCAAATTAGACCTTGAGACCTATTAACAGATCATTGATCACTGTGCATTTTGCACATACCAGACTCAATCGTGCCACTGAGCACTGCATTTTGCACACACCAGACCAATTGTGCCACTGAGCACTGTGCATTTTGCACACACCAGACCTATCGTGCCATTGAGCACTGTGCATTTTGCACACACCAGACCTATCGTGCCATTGAGCACTGTGCATTTTGCACACACCAGACCAATCGTGCCATTGAGCACTGTGCATTTTGCACACACCAGACCAATCGTGCCATTGAGCACTGTGCATTTTGCACACACCAGACTCAATCGTGCCACTGAGCACTGTGCATTGTGCAAATAAAGTCAAGCAAAGAACACATATATTGTGAACAATGTGTGAATCTATTTTATCGGGAAAATACCACCAAGGTGACATCATTTTCAGTGGAGATAATAGAGGCAAACAATGCACTGCAAATGCTTTAATGGCAGTTGTTAACCACAGTACTTGCAGACAAGCAATTACCTGGACAAGTACAGACCTTGATGGTGTACTTTTTCAAGGAGATGCACTATACACCTACATAAAACCATCACTAAGATCTGGTGTGGAGTTCCTCTCCGTTGATGATATTCCAGACTATTTGCAACTTTACAACAATACTGTACGTGTATCAATAAAAGAGTCTTACACTGGAGACATATTTGCCACAGAAGCAGTCTATCCTTATTACACCTTAAAGAAAGCCCTAGAAGCAGCATTTGCTGAATCCAACACTTGTCTTTTCATAACAGCACATGGAATAACTGGTTCAACAGTAGCATTGTTGCACGCTGATAACAAGTATTTTGTTTATGACTCACATGCCAGAAGTCCCATAACAGCATTGCCAGATAGCCATGGCACTTCTACTTTAAGCATGCACAGTTCAAACAGCAATCTAGTTTCATTCTTGCAACAACTTAACTGGAACACAACATGCAATTTTGAGGTTGTCCCAGTACAAGCAGAAAATGTTTTCTTATCAGTTGAACCTACTGGTATACACATTATCAATCTGACTAGCAATGTTTCTTCTATGATTGAGTCAGAAAACTGCTTTCAAGTTCAACAACAACACACATACACCTTGGTTAAACCAGAGTTTGTATCTACGAAAGAGAACCTACAACATCCATACTCAGCATTTCCATTTGCACCACATTGTAACCAAAGTACTGGGAAAAACATTGTGCCATGCACCACAAGCAAACATCCAAGTGCTATGCCAGAGAACAGGAATGAAGGCCTCTTGAATCAATTAGTAATGTCACCAAATGCAGCATCAAATTTAAATGATAAAAAAGTGCAAGGTCTTGCAATCCAAAGCGCAATATGCCAGGACAAACAAGAAAAACAAACCTATCAACAGAAGACAGAGAGTCTTGCAGAACAAAGAACATCATACAAAGCAAAGAAAGCAAATGAGACCTGTGAGCAAAAAGCAGCACAGCAAAGAGCATCATATAAAGCGAACAAAGGTTTCCAGCCAACTTCCCATAGATTTTAGATATAAACTTCTAGTTTAATAATGATGCACATTTTACTGGAACACAACATGAAATTTTGAGGTAGTCCTTCCAAATGCGCCCCGGCCAGCTTTTTTTAAAAGCTTTCTTGTTTCAACTGATAGAAGGTGGTGAAAGGCTAGCATTGTTCACATGCACCTTGTTAACGCCTTTTCTTGTCCAGATGCCACATAAACCCCTTAACTTTGTCACAACATCATATTCATTCACCTGATTTACAGTGCTCCTGTACGGAGTCAACCACTGCAACCCCCGTAACCACGACTGCAGACCCACGGGTCACACCTGAGGCGCCAGAGGTCACACCTGAGGCTACACAGGCCACACCTGTGGTAACCATGACTACAGCTCCTCCCACAGGTGAGTCTCACGGCCCTGATGCTGCACGTTCTCGTGCCTTACTCCTCTGACGTCACTTTTGGGTTGTGCAGACCTCATGACAAAGAATGGGGGAAACATATATGCATGATTATGGTAGGATGTTCTGTACGTACAAAGTAAGGGACATTTAGCCAAAGTGTACAATATCAAGTTAGCATGTATTATTATGGTATATATGACTAATCGATGAAGCTATCACGGTGAAGAGAATTCAGATTGCTGTACCATCCATTGAAAACTAGCCTTCCACAATGATGTGTTACCTTCCTCAAGTGATGTTTACTTTTTGGAGTGATGTTATTCTAGTGGATTATGCAAATAAGGTGTAAATGTAGAACGGTTTCCTTTTGCCTGTACTGATGGAGTAACGTTTCCACCATGCCTACAAACTTCAACACATGAACACTTTATCTTCAGATGGCGTTTTTCTATAGCAAGCTAACATGACCTCTGTCCCCTGCTACTTTTCCCAGAGGTAGACTGTTCTGAACATTATGCCTCCGGACAGACGACCAGTGGAGTCTACAGCCTCGGCTCCGGTGTACAGGCCTACTGTGATATGGAGACGGCAGGTAAATACTGTTTGAAGACACGTGAATCTGTTATATACTCAGGTATGTCGTAAACGTACCTGTTTGATTTCCCTATTAAACCACATTTTACAGTCTACAACAGTAGTCTGAGTCATTTTGGCACCCTGACATATGTGCATGTGAGTGTTTGTTCTTGACACATGTACATTTTGTACAGGAGGCGGGTGGACCGTGATCCAGCGGCGCGAGGACGGGTCGGTTCCCTTCAACCGGACCTGGGAGGAGTACAAACTGGGCTTTGGGAACACGAGCGGGGAGTACTGGCTGGGGAACGACAACATCCACCTGCTGACCAGCCAGGAGAACTTCACCCTGCGTGTGGATTTGATGGACTGGGGAGGTCAGACAGCTTACGCAGAGTACAGACTCTTCAGGTTGGTCATTTCTTGTAATTTTTTTACAGTTCTTTATTTTATTTTTTCATTTATTTGAAAGCATTTTTCTGTTCAGAATTCAGAGAAATTCATAGCTTACATTTGGGTCCATTCATGTCTCCATCCAGGGTGTCCGGTGAGTCGGACGGGTACCGACTGCACATTTCCGGGTATTCGGGCACCGCGGGAGACTCCATGAGTGGCCTGTCCTCCAACAACGGGCAGAGGTTCTCCACTGTGGACAGGGACAATGATGCCTATAGGGGTGTCCATTGTTCCCAGCAGCTCGGAGAGGGCGGCTGGTGGTTTGAGGCCTGCGGCCTGTCCTACCTCAACGGCCGCTACCAGGGCAACTGTGGAGACTCCTGTCCGTACTTTCAAGGTGTGGTGTGGTACCCCTGGAGAAACGGGAGATACTCCCTGAAGTCTGTGTCTATGAAAATCAGGCCAGCTGCAAACCAACAGGTCACACCTGAGGCACCACAGGTCACACCTGAGGCACCACAAGTCACACCAGAGGCCACACCTGTGGTAACCACGACTACAGCTCCTCCCACAGGTGAGTCTCACGATCCTGATGCTGCACGTGCTCTTGCCTTCCTCCTCTGACGTCACCGTTGGAATGTACAGACTGGTTAAAACATTAAGATAATTTCATAGTTCCTTTTTTAAGCCAAGGATTTTCTGTATGAATACAGGATATATATTCAAACAAAGTGTAATATTTGTACAAGTTATGTCAAGTGCGTGGTTTAGTACATGATAGAATATATGGCATCTGGATGATTTGAAGCCATCACGTTTTTGAGTCATGTATCTCATCTGTGTAAATGTGAGATTGTTTCCTGTGGCCTGTACTAGTTGTTTTATTTTCCCCATAGTACTAATGTTTCCAGCATGGTGCACTTTAATACATCAACATAACATATGCAATGTTTCCAGTGGTAGACTGTTCTGAACATTATGCTTCCGGACAGACGACCAGTGGAGTCTACAACCTCACCTCTGGTGTGCAGGCCTTTTGTGATATGGATACAGCAGGTAAATACTGTTGGAAGACATATATGAGTCTGTAATATTCCCAGGTGTGAAGTAAACATGTTTAGCACACCTGTTTGAGTCCCCCATTAAAGGCACCCGAAACTCAACTGTCCTAACCTTACAGACCCAAACCTAATCATAGAATTGGAAAGTCATTGTCTCTCTTATTGGTTAAACAGCTATTTTGACAGAAATCCAGGGTCTGTCGATTCTAGTCAATGTCCTTTGAGAATCAACTGCCCTCTCTGTAATTTTATCGCCTAAGCTGTTCTTACAGGAGGCAACTGGACTGTGATCCAGCGGCGGCAGGACGGGTCGGTTCCCTTCAACCGGACCTGGGAGGAGTACAGACGGGGCTTTGGGAACACGAGCGGGGAGTACTGGCTGGGGAACGAGAACATCCACGTGCTGACCAGTCAGAAGGATTATTCCCTGCGTGTGGATTTGGTGGACTGGGAAGGAGAGACGGCTTACGCAGAATACAGGTCCTTCAGGTTAGTACCACTCTTTGTAATCCTGCCCAGATATCACAGTCAGGAAGTCCCTTGGAATTGATGACTTTAAACTTTTGGCCACTCATGCTGAGGGAAATTTGCTGACCCAGAGTTTAATTGTCTTCAGCTGTAGATAGTTTCTATATTGGAAGTGGCACCTGAAAATGTAATCATCCAAAGGAATGTTAATCTGGCAGCATATCACATGAATATTGTGCTTTGTAGAAGCTAATGGTAGAAATGAATAATAACTACACTACTCCACTTTTGTTAGTGAACCAGTAAGGCCCAAAATATGTGACCACCTGCTGATATAATCTGTTCGTTAACTCCAAAATCCAGTTCACTGTTAGGTCCAGTATTTTACAATTTGGTATTGACTCTGAAGAAGTTCACAAAAGTTCCTTTAACTACAGCATCATCACCCCTTTCGCCTCAGCTACCATTACTGGCTCACCCCTTTTCTTGTGGTGCTGCTTTGTAAAATTTACTTCATAGCAAATTTTCTCAGTTCAGATTTCTGAGAAATTCGTCACTAACAGTTATGTGCATTAATGTCCCCATCCAGGGTGTCTGGTGAGTCGGAGCAGTACCGGCTGCACTTGTCTGGGTATTCAGGCACCGCGGGAGACTCCTTGGGTTCCAGCGGCGGACATAGGTTCTCCACTGTGGACAGGGACAATGATGATTGTTCTCAGCTAGTCGGACAGGCCGGCTGGTGGTTTGGGGCTGGCTGCGGCTGGGCCCTCCTCAACGGCCGTTACCTGGGCAACTGTGGGTACTCCTGTACAGGCTGGCAAGGTGTGGTGTGGCACAGCTGGAGAAACTACACTTACTCCCTGCAGTCTGTGTCTATGAAGATCAGGCCATAAATACTGTATTTACTCTAAGACTTTTGCACCTGATCACACCCAGTTTACTAGTACATACATGTAGTCTGTAATGCTGACAAGAAACATTCTCTATTTTGGTGGCTTTGTTTGTTACAAACTTACACCAGAATCAGAAACTATAAATGTATGCGTGATGCTTAGTGCGAACCCATGATGACAAATCTGAAGACTGTTTTGGCCTATCAATGCAGATGTAAACTTTTAATTTTGCACCATGAACGGGGCCTTAGTCCCCAGACATCTCCGTTTATCAGCTGCAAAAAATCCTTTGCTGTGTCTTTTTTTTAATAATATCAGAATTTGTAGTAATTAATAGATGAATTTGGTACATGGGTCCAATTCATCCGGGTCCAATCCTTTGACAAAGACTTGAAGTTGATGAGTAGAAAATTTGGGTAAGTCCAATTTTTGTGTTGGATATTAGTCAGTTTGACTTGTTCCAGAAGGTTCATAACGATGTCAGAGGCCATGTAGATTAACTACATGTATATGAATGACATCCTGTGGGAAATCCAAAACTGAAGGGTTTGAGTGTGCAAAAGAAATGGGGGGGGGGGATTGTTGCCTTCATGATGAAATCTATGTGGCAGGAAGGTTGAAATGACCAAATTCAAAGTTTTTTTAGCATTACAACATACATATCAATATCATATCAATTTTTTGCATATATTTGTCAATTCAGCTATTATGTAAAATTTGGGTAAAAACTACAGATGGTCAAAACTTTTCTTTTTTGTAAACAGATGACAATTGATTGTGCAGGTGTCAGTCATAATGACAAATCAACATAGCCTAACTGATACCAAACGAAATACTTAATAATAATATGCCACATAATGTTGGCAAAATTGTATTGTAGGGCTAAAAGATATGTTTCTTTCTGACATCTTTTTGGATCAAACTGATAGAACAATGAAGTCCACCTGAAATAAGAATAGCTGAAAAAGAAATTTCATAAAATGCCTAAAACTTGTTGAATATTACCTGGTAGAAAAGATTTACTTCCCAAAAAGACAGTGAAATAGGAAAACTTTGTCCCTTCAATGTTTCTGACTTGAGAAACAACCTTCAATGTTGAACCTGAGATAATAAATAAATAAATAAACCTGAGATAGAGTAGACAGGTGTTATTGGTACTGCAGGTTTACATAATTATGCTAAATATATCTAGTAAACGTTCTTTCTTTCATTAAATCCATCTATTAGTAAGCACTTAGTACTACACTGTGTTAGGAAGAGGAGATAAAAGTTTGGATATTTTCTGAAACTATTTTTCTTTCTTACTGCATTAAAGGTTCAGAAGGCCATAGCAATTTCATTTGTTGCTTCTCAAATTCTCCTGTCCATTTTTTCTTCATTTTCCAAAAAAAAAAAGAATTAAGAGCTGAGAAAAAAATATCACAGGTTTTGCTATCACAAACCTGTAAATATTACCATTCAGAGTCACATACACAGAATCTTAATCCAAAAACAATGCCTTTTATTCAGATTGTGAAGTAATAATTCAAAGGAAGGGATTCATTGTGCCACTAAACTCCTCAGGCTGTTGTTTTTGTGTGTTAAGCCGTATATCTTCACCCCAGACCTTTTCAAAGATTTTTTTTACCTGTCCAATTTTTTTCTGAAACAATCCAAGAAGCAAGAAATGCATTTGATGTGGCCTAATGAGTGTTTCTGGTGACTAATAAATGATACTTATGTTGTTTACAGTCTTGTATAATCATATATTCAGTGCGTTCATATGACAGTAAAGGTTTAGAGCATGTCTTTCAAACACAACCAGAATCCAGAATCCAACTCAAACTTTCAACTGAGTCTTCTAAATTAGTCTGGTATTCTGAGCCATTATTCTGGAAATGCAGGATATCTAAAGAGGGCCGCAGAGTTGGATATGACTTTATGAGCTTTGATTGTGTTTGAAACACGGCTCAAACCTCCGTTTTTGGTGTATTTTGTGATTATTGTAGTTTTTCTCTAGTTGTTGCAAGTGCAGAATTGATACAAACTCTCCTGGGGCCACATCATGATTTCTTGCATATACAATTTCAACCAGTGAAACCCAAATTGGAAACAGCAGCTCTTATAAAAGAGTGGAGACTACATGGCTCCTAGTTAGTTACTTTGCTTCATGTAAGCAGTCATGAAATAATTACTCTCTTCAAGGCACATCTTGGAAAACGTTTAGGACATAACTTGGGATTTTTAGAACCTTCCTTTTGTTGTCAACAGTAGAAAGAAAATTATGGCCCAGAAGTAAACAAGTAAAGCAAAAACTGAAATAAACTTAATTGCATGATGTAGCCATTCATTAAAAAAATCAACAAAAACATTTAGCAGGCCCATATTAGTGACAACCATGATGTGGGCCAAATATAAAAACATCTTTGACTTCGTTTTGCCATCTAAATGTACTCATCAGCAGTACAACATTTCAGTCAAGAAGTCAGGAGAGTTTGCTGTCAATGGGAAAACATCCTAACACACTGGTCTGGTAGGATTCAGAAAAATATCATCTCTTAAGTCAAAATCCCTAACTGCAGAATTCACCAAGCAATATGAAAGGAGGCAATTTCTTTCAACTTCACAACTTTTTAGCACAATGGTAACAACCGAACTGAATCATTTAAATTTGTGGCATAGAAATTTAGAAACTGACTTCCTGAATCTAAACCGACCAGTGCTCTAAGTTACTTTGAATGTCTCATAACTGTGGACTTTGTCTCTGCTTCAGGAAAAGAAGAGAACTTGTACATGTGTATGTTTAAATGTAGCATTTGAAAATACCATCGATGTTTTGAAATGTGTACATTGTCACCTGGTCATACAACACTGTAAACTGGCAACATGGTGTGTATCAGAAATTCCAGAAATATCGAAAAATCAGAAAGTAGTGTCCTCTTTAAAAGAGCTGTGCAATAGAGGCACTTGGGCAGGTTTAAATGGCCTTGCTGGGAAGGCACTGTGCAGGCTGACCAACTGATCGAAACTCAGCCAGGTGACCGCCAAATTAACATCTGGCAACTCATAACAAGTGCTTGTCATACTTTCCTTTGGCGGTTTCTAATTCTACTGTTATCGTTAAACAAATCATGATCAGTAAGCAATGTATTAAGAAATATATCCGGGGCATTGCTCATAATTACTCAGCAAAATCGTGTCATGTTTTGTTACAATCTATTATTTAACATCAGAAATCATAACATCTTTTTATCGACATTCATGAACTTGAATAAACTTGCAACCAAAGTTTTCTGTCCTGGTCCTTATTCATTCTCAGTGTGATACAGTGATGTTGTGCACAAGAGTGTGGAAAGATCTGTTTGATTGATAACGAGTAAACATCTCAATTTATTTATTAAGAAGCTGGCCAGGCTCAAGGGAATAATGGTGACTTACTCGCCCCCCAGACACCCCTCCCCATTTCTCTTGAGATGCGATGATTGCGCTATCTATAGATATAGGCCCTTATTACACTTGGTAAAATTAATGCGAATCAAGTCGAATTGATGTGATTCGCTATCCGTTTGGTTGCGTTCACACTCGCCATTGAAACTTCGTTCACTTTCAATAGGCATGTCAAACCTACCCCCTTCCCGCATTAGAACGAAGCGGCCCGCGGGGCCGTAAATGTTTTTAAGAAAATCTTAAAAATCAACCGCTTGAATAATGCCAATCAAAATCGTTGTCTATAATCTATGGAATGTTGACTACGATACTATCTGATTTTTAGTTGACAATATCCATATAATAAGGAGCTAAAAATCATAAAAGTTGGAGATACAGCCGGAAAAATGCCCCGTTTTGACGCCGCGCGCGCGGCACGCTATTTCGAAGGCCGCCCGGCGGAGATGCAATTTTCAACTCAAAAGCCACAAGCCGCCGTGCATCGGAGAACTCTGGGAATGATTCCAGGTGAAAGGGCAGAGATCAAGGTTCACTCCAGTGGTTGCACAATTTTGCTACGTCATTCCTGGCGGAAGTTATGGGCCAGAGTAGGGAAACCTCCGAAAGTAAGTGGATATTTTTGCCATTTTTCTTGAATTTAGCAATTTTGTTCATACACAGTGACAAATATAGATATATTGCGATCATCATGGTGTAGTTTCTGTTTCTATTTACGCGAGTTTGGCTTGTGGCTTTAGCGATGCGATTTGAGAGTTTTTTTAGGCAGCCCGCGCACGGCCGTGGAGGGGGAGGGGGGCGTGACATCACGGACGTCCGCGGACATTGTCTGCGCTATAAATTCAACATAGTATCATAAATTCTGCGCTATTTGACCGCAGAATGGCAATATATTTTATGTATTGTGTAGAATACCTTTCATAACCGATGATGTGGCATATTTTGTAACAAAAAAACGTTTCACTATCGTAAATGATATGTTGCGTGCAGACACGTTATCGCCATGCTCAATCGGAATTTGTCAGTTGCATGGTATTAATTTCGAGATCATTTTTAATTTTCTAGTTGACACAAAAGGGACATATCCTGGGCAGATCAGCGGAAACAGCAAAATAGAGACTTGTCAAAACTGCTCACCAGAGACAAGGCTGCAGACACCGAGACAACAGATCAAGTTTAGACACGACATGTTTGGAGTTGCAATAATTGGTGACGAACATTGATTTTTTAATGATTGAAAGTTACTTTAGTATTTGATCTTATTGTTTTGATTTTTAAAGAATAAAAGCTAAGTTAAGAGAAACTGAATAGAAAAGCAACCTACTAATAATAATCAGAAAGTTACTTGAACTAAACAGTTATTTTTTAGAATGGGTAAAACATGTATGCATACTAATTAGCACTTACTATTACTAATGTCATTAATTACGATGTTAATTAGGACAACTGCTAATTAAGCATTTGATTGTTAAAAGTTCTTTAAAGTAACATGCAATTTACATCTGTACAACCCATTTAAGTATGCCTACAACATAAATGTGATTAAAAGCCAATGTGTGGATAGTTTTCACCATATATGTATCATTAGCATATTGCTAATTAGCATAAATTCTTAATTATTTATTGATGTTCCTAAAAGTGTGGATACATTCCTGTACTTACGTCAACATGCAATATAGGTTAGCACTGTCTATTTTTATTTCAGGGAATATGTAATTCAAATATGGACAAGTGATACAATTACATGTTTTGTTGGAAGTACTTTAGGGTAATAACCCTCATTTGCATATTTTGTAATCAATGAAAACTACAAAAATACTTCATTTTTTAATGATTAGTCTTACTTTGAATTAGAAACGTGAAGTTCTTTCTTAAGCTTGTAGCATGTTTAAGAAATGCAGATTAATTGAATGGTACTATTGTGGATGAGTAGATTAATTAGGGTTAATTAGGATTAATTAATACAAAGTAATGATGATATGTCGAGAAAACAATATTATAGTCTGTCCAGTAATATTATCTTCATGTGCTGAAAATTTGAAGAACATTTGTTAAAGCGTTTGGAAGATACATTAAAAAGTGTGTAAATAACTGTGTGCTTGTGGTCATTTTCGGTGCCATGTCGAGGTCAACTGTTCCCATAGGGCTAATAGATAAGCCTCTTCTAATGAAAACGTCCAACTTTTCAACTTTGAAAAATTCTAGAAAATTTCAACATTGTCGGATTTCAACACAATAAAAAGCATTGTAATCAGAAGAATCTGATCTGTAATTTGAAAGCAGTTTCAGCAACTTTAACCTTAACCAAAATTTTGGTGTGACATGCCTACTTTCAATACTCATTAACAAATGATGATCTTCGTTAAATTCTGCGCTTGGCTCATGAATATTGATGTCATGACGTGACAGCTGTGCGAACTGAGCCGAATTGTGACATAGTCTGAATGCCACATGTGCACCCTCACACCAATCACGGTACCCAACCAACTTCTAAAGAACACAAGACAACTTACCTCCTCAGCTCAGGGCACCGGGCTAGTTTCTTAATAAGTTCAACATAACTTACCTTCTTGGGGCACCGGGCAAACGTTTCAAGAACTAACCTAGTAGAACACTTTATTCTTGTTCGCAATATGGCGTCAAGCGATTATTATAATTAGACGCGGAGATATCTGAATCCGGGTCCGCAATTTCTTTCGGCAAACCAATGAGATTTCAAACGGATATATAGTCATCAGTCGGGGTTGCTACATATATAATGTCCGAGGTAAGGTCTAGCAGGCGGACCGTGTAATGTAGTAACTGGCTAAATATTAAAAGTATTCTGGAAGAACTAGGCTATTGACATCGCAAAACTATTAAGTACTGTCAGGCAGTCTATGCAGACTATGGCACTACGCAAAGAAACTAAACTACAATGTGGGATACAATACAAAAATGTACAAATTGAGTACAAAATACATCAAACGTAATGTTGCAATTTAGCAATTATTAATTACTAAGACTATTAAGTAAAGCACAGAGAAATAAATGAGTAATATCGTCTGCCACCGATGACAAGGAAAATCACCGATTGTCGCAGACGGACCAACAAAATGCCCAAATGCAGCAGCGTCTTTGTACCTCGTCACTTTCTTGTCTGAGTTATAGAAACGAGTGTTGATATTTGATCCTGCTCCACTTTATGACTCGCGTTACCGGTTCAGGCCTGGACTTCGTGGGTTGAGCGACAGGTGGCGCTTTTGTACCAGCCGTGACAGGTACCGGTTGTTGGGCCGCCGGTTTGCGCTCCTAAGTGCTTCAGTTGGCCGCCAATGCTCTGGCGAACCTCTCTCGGAATGTCTCCGTCCCATTTGTCTAATTCCAACTGTTTTACAGGCTACTACATGCAGGAACAACTCGAGGGAGTAGGGCAACAGTCAAAGTCAATGTCAATCCGTAGTAAGCAGCCGTAGTAGGCAGCCGTAGTAAACAGCCGTAGTAGACAGCCGTAGTAGACAGCCGTAGTAGACAGCCGTAGTAAACAGCCGTAGTAAACAGCCGTAGTAAACAGCCAGGTGGCGAGTTTGAAAAAACTCAATTGTGGGGTCGTGTGGCGCAATCGGCAGGGTGCTCGATTCACAAACCAGAGGTTCTGGGTTCGAATCCGTTTATGTGCTACAGATCTTGTGTCCTTGGGAAAGGCACTTTACACGACGTTAATTAAAGAACCCACCGCACCTATTGAAAAGAGTAGCGGTCCTTAACGGAGTGAGTGGATGAAATAAATCTGTCTGAATATGCAGCTTGTACTGTTCAGTACAAACCTGGTGTGTTACGCCATAAGGTTGTTTACCGGGGTATGCAAAACAAACAAACAAATAAGAAACGTTTTAAAAATGGAGTTATGGACAGGCTTCTGGCCCCCGAGAGCTTGCCATGCTCTTCACAAGTTTTCAACACACATACATGTAAAACATTGAGATGATCAATAACATAACATTAGACATTAGCACAGGACATTTACAATATTGGCGATTAGACTCATATACTAACGTTGTGTCTTAATCAAGCACATATAAAATGATGTGTTTAAATTGCCCAATAAGTAATAAAAAATACAACACGGTGTAAACACGGTGTATTCCGTATCATCCGAGGTCGTGGAACTCTAATTTCGACGTTTCTGACATTCAATTGAGACAATGGAGACCAAGTTATTTTGGGAGCAGATCTGGTGTATGTCCCTTAGAAAACTCTTCAGGTGTTAAACAAGCAATTATATGATTATATATCTTGGTTACACTCACCTATTATCTGTGTAATAACCTTTGAGATGAACTTTGAGAGACTTTTGGTTGATGTTGCTGATAGAAATACAGCATTAGTTTCTGACTTCCCCACCTTTTTATAACTGTTGTATTCGGCTTGTCACATAGAAGTCTCTCGATAATTAGGTGCCTTTTGTTCAAACCATCCAAATAAAAATTTGTGGGGGGGGGGGGGGGCACTTCAGTCCAAATTACCAACATGGTAAAACCAGTTCGACCGCCCTGGGGTCAACACAGTCCAATAACATCTAGACTATCACTGAGCGACACGCCAGAAACTCACACTGACACGGTAAGCAAGTTTAATCCTGTATTGTCAGCTTTTTTTAGCAGTTTTCAACTTCAGTGTCACTTGAACCCGAGGGTGGATTCCTGTTTTATTGAATGTGTGTTGACCCCAAGCAGCCGGTATCCCCGTATGATCGACTTGAGTTGCAGTCTTGTTGCCTACTAATATCTGTGTACTGATTCTTAAAAGTCTTGTCCCTGATTCTACATTGAGTGTAACAGTTATTGATTTCTTGATTTGTTAGCTGAGCTGCACTAAAAGGTTCAGGAGGAGCCCCTGTGCTTCAGTACAGTGTGTCGTGCATCTATTGTTAGTTTTGTACAACGCAGGTGTTCAAAGATTGTTTAGTTTGTGCTTTCAAGTTCCGCCACTTGACTCACCTGGCTGTCCGAACTACGCCGACCCGATTTTACATGTAGTTGAAGTGATCAGCGACCTTCACACTACCTGCTACACCCGCTTATGAAGGAGCTAATTATGAGATTCCATCAGGAGACAATGCCCGGGCCTGTATTCATATTTGTTTAGTATATATATATATATATATATATATATATATATATATATATATATATATATATATATATATATATAATGGCATTATTGCATTACTGTGCACGATCTTAAGCCTTAAGCTTTATACAAACCAATGCACCAGACAACATCATTCATTATTATATCAAATTAGACTGTGGATCTTCTGAAGGAGTCTTGGAACAACCAGCTGATTATTTGTGTTTTGTCTTGTTATCATGAAAGCTCATCTGTGTTGGTAGTAATCATAGTACAATGCTAAACGTTCTTCCAACACAAAAGTATAACTGGATTTCAATAAATGTTACATATGTAATTCATGACTGGTGGAACATAAACAGATACCAGACATGCTTTTCATAATTGATGCAAAACTATTTTGCTTTTAGCATGTGTAACATGCTATTAAATCAATTATGAACATCACCAGGCATAACTTATGTAAACGGAAACGTCATTAGCAGAACATCTACAAAAGCTCTAGATATTTCATACAGGTATGAGGTCGTCGAACTCTAGTTTCCAGTCAGTTGATTTCTGTGTTATTTTGACCTCACGTGTAACATTTTGGACATTCCTACAGGATTTCCTGTGAGGTTTCTCAGAGATGTCGTACCAGAAGCTGTTCCCAAACAGCGGGGGAGCTCCGGAAGGTTCCGTTGGTCGCCATGGAGACCAGCGAATCTCCTTGGTGCTGTCAGGATTGTCGGCTGTGGTGAGTCTTGTCACTCTGCTGTTCATGATGCGGGAACTCGCCTCCATGCGGGACCAACAGGTGCTACTGCACAGCCAGCTGCAGGGCCTGATGCAGTGGAAGCAAGATCAGGAATCAAAGGTGAGTAAGGATGATTTTTAAGATCGATTTCTGACCACTTAGGACACCCTCTAACCAAGTGACACCACAACGGAATTACACAGGTCAAGTTATCTAGTTTCTGCACTTTACACAATTGATGAAAAAAATTCGTCTTTCGGTAGTTATCAATTTAGATTTGCTATCTTACATTAGACCAAATTGCAGCATGGTAAAAGCCTGAGATCAAATCCCAGGATCCAAGACCTGATCCGAGGATATTCAAGACTACAATTCCAGAATAGAACCCGGACCCCACACTAGAACCCGGACCCCAGACTAGAACTCAGAACCCCAGAGTAGAACCCAAGACCCCAGAGTACAACCCAGGACTCCGGAACACAGGATAGCTCCCATGACCCCAGAATAGAACACAGGACCCCAGAATAGAACTCAGGACCCCAGGATAGAACCCAAGACCCCAGGATAGAACCCAGGACCCCAGAATAGAACCCAAGACCCCAGAATAGAACACAGGACCCCAGGAAAGAACACAGGACCCCAGGATAGAACCCAGGACCCCAGAATAGAACACAGGACCCCAGAATAAAACACAGTGCCCCAGAATAGAACACAGGAGCCCAGAATAGAACACAGGACCCCAGAATAGAACACAGGGCCCCAGACTAGAACCCAGGACCCCAGAATAGAACCCAGGACCCAGGATAAATCCCAGCACCCCAGGATAGCACCCAAGACCCAAGACTAGAACCCAGGACCCCAAAATAGAGCATAGGGCCCCAGAATAGAACCCAGGACCCCAGGATAGAACACAGGACCCCAGGATAGAACACAGGACCCCAGAATAGAACCCAGGACCCCAGGATAGAACACAGGACCCCGGGATAGAACACAGGACCCCAGGATAGAACACAGGACCCCAGAATAGAACACAGGACCACAGGATAGAACACAGGACCCCAGGATAGAACACAGGACCCCAGGATAGAACACAGGACCACAGGATAGAACACAGGACCCCAGAATAGAACACAGGACCCCAGGATAGAACACAGGACCCCAGGATAGAACACAGGACCACAGGATAGAACACAGGACCACAGGATAGAACACAGGACCACAGACTACATTTTGAAAACTTGCGACCCAAGCTAGAACCCAGCTAGGATCCAAGACTAGAACGTAGAACCCTTATATCAGTATTAAAGGTGGCAGGATCTCAGGCGGCGTCACTCCGAGATTTTGCTTTATTTTCATGCAAACTTAAACAAACTTTCCATGTCTTGTTTTTACCAAAATAATCAAATTAAATTTTTACAGTCCAGGTAGGGCGCGAGCACCATCCACGTCTGTAGTTTGTAAGAATGCAATGGTTGGAATTGTAACGTAATAAACAGCTTTGCCATGCTTGGAATTTGTGATAAGAAAATGATTTACAAAGTCGATTAAACATGTGACTTCAAATTAAAATTTCTCTGTAGTACCCTTCAAAATCGACAATAACTGCTG
>NW_023365728.1:111639-127911 GCF_000003815.2 Branchiostoma floridae
TCGCCTGGCCTTCACCTGACTTTTTAAGGTGAAGAAGTGTTTCACTGTAACGGAAAGATAATTGCCCTGTTGACAGACCACTGCACTGCTCGGCCCTGAGGGCTCAACTGAAGGATGGCGACTTGGAGACAGCGCCACCTTTTGGAAAAGTGGAGAAGTGCACCAGCGAGCCAAGAGGGCATCAAGGAGGGCATCAACAGCCAGTGCTTATGCTGTCCTTAGGATACTGCAAGGCAGACTTCAAAGTAAATAATCTCCATGTCTTTATCTTTTTTATAGTTATATTTCATTTCATACCACAGGTATGGGTGAAATACATGATATTGTTTTGTAAAATAAATGTTTCTTCTTCTTGTATTTTATCTCTGTTATTTAGGGTCAAATGAGCTGAAATTTGGCACAAGGGTAGAAATAATTTTATTGAGTTATTTTGGCCATATTGTGACCAATGAAATGTATGTTTTGGCCTCCTGTGCCCTCGAATTACAACAGACTGAAATTTAGTATGCCATAAATGTACATATGCCCAATGGATTTCAATAACACTTTTGGCATAGGTTACATAAAAATGTTTAATTGAGAGATGAAAATGTACATTTTTGGTTGCCGAATGACCTGAAATTGGACAACTCTATTTTGGCTAAGGTGATATTAGAATAGCTCATATTTGAGCTGCAGTAATTCTGGATTAGTCCATTTTACATGAAGGTGCCACTGGAAGAGTCTACTCTTGCCAGGAGGAATTTCTAAAATTCAATTCTGGACTTGGTGATTATTTGGGTAATGGTGCATTAAGCATGGATATTCCTGTGCAAATCCGTTCTTCCGTAGGGGTCAAATCGGGAAGGCTCCATTTTGGACTGGAATGTCGACTTTGCAATCGTTCACTTTTGGTCAGATGTCATTTTGGAATGTTGCATTTTTTTGCGCTGGTGATTTTGGAAAAGTACATTTTTGTAGTTGAAGGGAAATAGAAAATATCCCGTATTTGCCTACAAATGTTGCTCTTTTCTATACCTAATCTCTGTCTCTCTGTCTTGCTGTGTTTATTTCCCAGCTGACTTTCTCATTGTCTCAGGGCAGAATGTGCATGTGTAGCTGTAATTAGTACTCTTTATAAGTAAGACGCTTAGTCTTAGATATAAGAATACATGTACATTGTTGCTTATGAAATTAACAGGACTCGGATGTCTGTCTGGAAATGGAGATATCTGCTCCGAACTACAAGGCCCAGCAGGTCCACCTGGGGACTCTGGAAACGATGGAGCAGACGGACAACAAGGCCCACCCGGTCCACAAGGTCCAGTCGGTCCAGAAGGTTCAGTCGGTCCACAAGGTCCAGAAGGCCCGCCCGGTCCGCAAGGCCCGCCCGGTCCAGAAGGCCCGCAAGGCCCAGTGGGTCCACCCGGGCCTCCTGGGCAGGTAAACATCAGAACAAAGAAAAAATTGCCTCACTATGATGTTAGTGCATGAAGAAACAGGTTACACATCTTTGTGTGGGAGCGTGTGGCGCAGTGGCGGCGTGTTTGCCTCGTGACCGAGAGGTCGCGGGTTTGAATCCGGCTGCCGTGCGAACTCTTGTGCCTTTGAAAAAGGCACTTTACACGACTTTCCTCACATTACTTAGGTGAAAATGAGTACCGTCTAGGGCCGTTCCTCGGATAGGACGTGAAATGGAGGCCCCGTGTTCGGGGAGAGCCACACCTCGAGCACGTAAAAGAACCTGCCACGTGTGCGATGGTGCGGTGTGAGCGGATAAAACCATTCCGGCCAAAATGGGGTAGGGGATTTCCCGTGCAGCCTCGTAACCCCCGCTTCGCCTATTGAGTCAGTGAAGTCAATGCAAGCTTGCCAAAGCTTGATGTTTCTGACTTAGGGAGAAGATATACTGCCACAGTTATCGCTATGGGCCGCTCTTCATCTTCATGATGGTAACATCAGGCCCTACGAACCTACGAACTTTAGAAAAAAAGAAAGTACACAATGCAGTTTTAACTTAATTCAAGTACCTGTGCGTGACCTGACATGTGGCTTTTCAAATCAGTGGATGTTGTAGGATTGCTTACTTATATTGCGATATGAGACTAGAATGTAGTTATTCAAAAAGCATCTCATTTCCAAGTTACTTTGCTTTGTGATTTGAGTCAATTGCTAGTTTTCTTGCCCCAAGGTCAACATTGAAAAACGCCGATTCAAGGCGATATGTATCACCCCTGGTTGAATAAATAAACAAAGAAACAAATTTGATCAAGATACTGTTGATAAATCAAGATATTGTTGTAATATCCAGTGGTAAGAGTTTGCATAATGTGTCGAGAAGCTTCAGAATCAAAATCTAGAACGCCCTCTCAAGCTAATTAACTTAATGCAGGCTCTTAATATGACATGCAACCCCTTGGGATCTACTGTGTTGTACAACGTAGGTGAATGTGTAACAGTGGGGTTCAAGCATCTCCGACCGACCATGCCAAACGGCTTTGAGCCTTTGAATCATTACAATAACCTGTCACAATGGGCATTACACTACATTGTATTTCAAAATTCAAAATTGAGCTCTGCTATTAGTAATTTTTTTTCAGAGCAGACTACTGCATTGCAAAAGATGTCGGCTAGCTAGAATACTAGATTCTAGCTAGCCGACATGTTTTGCAATGAAGTCATCCCATGTTCTGCAATTTGTTTCAACTGATAGAAGTTGGTGTGATAGTATTCTTAACATGCACCTTGTTAATGTCTTTTACTTTTCTTGTCCGGATGCCACATAAACCCCTTAACTTTGTCACAACATCATATTCATTCACCTTATTTACAGTGTTCCTGTACGGAGTCAACCACTGCAACCCCCGTAACCACGACTGCAGACCCACGGGTTACACCTGAGGCACCGCAGGTCACACCTGAGGCACCACAGGTCACACCTGAGGCACCAGAGGTCACACCTGAAGCACCAGAGGTCACACCTGAGGCACCACAGGTCACACCTGAGGCACCACAGGTCACACCTGAGGCACCACAGGTCACACCTGAGGCACCACAGGTCACACCTGAGGCACCACAGGTCACACCTGAGGCACCACAGGTCACACCTGAAGCACCACAGGTCACACCTGAGGCACCACAGGTCACACCTGAGGCACCACAAGTCACACCTGAGGCACCACAGGTCACACCTGAGGCACCACAGGTCACACCTGAGGCACCACAGGTCACACCTGAGGCACCACAGGTCACACCTGAGGCACCACAGGTCACACCTGAGGCACCACAGGTCACACCTGTGGTAACCATGGCTACAGCTCCTCCCACAGGTGAGTCTCACGGTCCTGATGCTGCACGTTCTCGTGCCTTACACGTCTGACGTCACCGTTGGGTTGTGCAGACCTCAATGGGGGAAACATATATGCATGATTTTGGTAGGATGTTCTGTACGCACAAAGTAAGGAACATTTAGCCAAAGTGTACAATATCAAGTAAGCATGTATTATTGATTATGGTATGTATGACATACCTTCATCAAGTGATGTTTACTTTTTGGAGTGATCTTATTCTCATGGATTATGCAAATAAGGTGTAAATGTAGGACGGTTTCCTTTTGCCTGTACTGTTTCCACCATGGTGTCTACAAACTCTCTCTGGGATGCCCTAACATCGGCTCCCCGTCCATCCGCCTTGTCGTGGTGTGAGAGCCCGAATGTACCAATCTCCTAGTCCCGGGGTAGGTGGCACGTTCCTACTCTGTAACCTCGAATGAGGGGGTGGAGCTTGGGTAGTCGCTAAAGGATGGACCTCGCCCCTCACCCAAGAGGTTAAAATGGGTTGGCGTAGGGTCAACTACCCTACCTGTAAAACAGCCACCAGTTACAGAAGCACCGATGATAAGAATCCAAAAACCCGTCATGGGCAAGGAAGGGTCTCCACAAAGGGGGCTTATGACGCAGGGCAGTGAAAGCCGCAAGGAAGCTGCAAGGCCGACTCCCCTTCTGACGCCCAAGACAACCACAAAGATAGGTACATGGAATGTAAGAACTATGTACGAAACAGGGAGGACAGCACAGGTAGCAAAGGAAATGAGGAGCTACAATATCTCACTACTAGGGCTGAGTGAAACAAGATGGCTACAGGCTGGGCAGCTGAGGCTAGCTACAGGAGAGACGCTACTGTACTCTGGACACACAGAAGATGGAGCTCCCCACACAGAGGGAGTCGCCATGATGCTGTCACAGGAAGCACAGAGGGCACTCATTGGCTGGGAACCTGTCAGCTCACGCATCATTACTGCCAAGTTTGCCACCAAGAAAAGCAACATCAACATGAATGTCATACAGTGCTATGCACCTACTAATGATGCAGAGGAAGAGAAGAAGGACGCATTCTACCAGCAACTCCAAGCTGTCTTGGATAAGAACAGAAACAAGGACATCACTTTACTTATGGGGGACCTCAATGCCAAGGTAGGAGCGGATAACACGGGTCATGAGGAGGTAATGGGAATGGAAGGACTAGGAAAGATGAATGACAATGGGGAAAGGTTTACAGACCTGTGTTCGCTCAACCAACTGGTGATTGGAGGAAGCATCTTCATGCACAAGAGAATACACAAGGCCACATGGAGATCACCGGACCATGTTACAGAAAACCAAATCGACCACATGTGCATTAACCAGAAGTTCCGACGACTGTGGAGTGATGTAAGGGTGATGAGGGGAGCAGATGTGTCATCAGACCACCACCTTCTGGTGATGTCAGCACGACTGAGGCTGAAGAAGTATTCCACAAACACCAACCCCCGCAAAAGATTCAACGTAGGCCTGCTTAAGGACAAAGACATCCAGACATCATTCAAGCTAAGCCTGTCTAACAGGTTCCAACCTCTGCAGGAACTCTTTAAAGAGGAGGATACAGACATTGAGAACCAGTGGCAACAGGTCAAGAAGGGGTGGCTGGACACATGTGAAGAGGTCTTAGGTAAGAAGAAACCAGAACACAAGGAGTGGATCTCCTTCAGCACTCTACAGAAGCTGGAAACAAGGAAGCAAAAGAAAACTGTACTGAACACAAGCCGGACACGATCAGAGAAGATGAAGGCACAGGAAGCATACACAGCTGCTGACAAGGAGGTCAAAAAGAGCATCAAGAAGGATAAGAGGGACCATTTTGAGGACCTAGCTAGACAGGCAGAGGAAGCAGCGGGGAAGGGAAACCTGAGAGACCTCTACATGACAACAAGGAAACTAGCAGGTAAATTCCAACAAGTAGACAAGCCTGTGAAGGACAAAGAGGGTAACCCACTCACAACAACAGAAGAACAACTGAGAAGATGGGCAGAGCATTTCAAAGAACTGTTAAACAGACCAGCACCTGAAGCACCGCCAGACATCCCACCGGCTGACTCAGAGCTACCCATCAACACTCTGGCAAACCCACAAAGATAGAGATCAAGAAAGCCATCATGTCCCTAAAGAATGGAAAGTCAGCAGGACCAGATGAAGTGCCGGCAGAAGCCCTCAAAGCAGACATAGCAGGCTCAGTCAACATGCTACATAGTCTTTTTGGTAGAATATGGGAGGAGGAGCAAGTTCCCTCTGAGTGGAGAGAAGGCATTCTTGTCAAACTACCAAAGAAGGGAGATCTGAGCAACTGTAGCAACTACAGGGGGATCATGCTGCTATCAACAGCAGGGAAAGTCTTTAACAGAATTCTCCTGTGGAGAATGAGGGATGCAGTGGATGCGAAGCTGCGGGATGAGCAGGCAGGCTTCCGCAAGAACAGGTCCTGTGCCGATCAGATTGCCACCTTACGCATCATAATAGAACAGTCACTGGAATGGAACTCCCCTCTATACATCAACTTCATAGACTACGAAAAGGCCTTCGACAGCATAGACAGAGCCACCTTGTGGAAGTTGCTGAAACACTACGGATTACCACAGAAGTTCATATCTTTAATCCAGAGCACATATGAGGATATGAAGTGTAGAGTAGCACATGCAGGACAACTGACAGAAAGCTTTGACGTGAACACAGGAGTAAGGCAGGGATGCTTACTATCACCGCTTCTTTTCCTCCTGAGTGTTGACTGGATTATGAGGACAACTACAAAGGGGAAGAGAAATGGGATCCAGTGGACGCTCTGGTCACAGCTAGAAGACCTGGACTTTGCCGACGACCTGGCACTTCTCTCACACAACCACAAACAGATGCAGGATAAAACAGCCCATCTGGATGCAACATCACTGAGTACAGGGCTCAAGATCAGTAGAAAGAAGACAGAACTCATGAAAATCAACACTACAAACAGTACACCAGTCACAATTGGAGGTGAAGAAGTGAAGGAGACAGAGTCCTTTGTTTACCTGGGAAGTGTGGTAGACCACCACGGGGGCACGGATAAGGATGTTACAGCTAGGATAGGGAAAGCGAGAGCAGCTTTCATCATGCTGAAGAACGTCTGGGCCTCCAGGGTGATACGGGTAGCCACCAAACTCCGCATCTTCAACTCCAACATTAAGTCAGTACTGCTCTATGGATCCGAGACCTGGAGAACAACAAAAGCAACGCAGCACAGGATACAAACCTTCATTAACACTTGTCTGAGAAGGATCTTTAAAATCAAGTGGTCAGACAGGATCAGCAACCTGGAGCTGTGGGACAGAGCAGGACAAGAACCAGTGGTCAGTCAGATACTCAAGAGGAAGTGGTCCTGGATAGGGCACACTCTCCGGAAGCCAACATCCAGCATTACACACCAGGCTCTGACTTGGAACCCTCAGGGCAAGCGGAAGAGGGGGAGGCCCAGGAATAGCTGGAGGAGAGATACGGAGGAAGAGATGAAGAGTATCAGCAACAGCTGGCAGGATCTGAGGAAGAAAGCCCAGAGGAGGGTACAATGGAGGACCATCATCGGTGGCCTATGTTCTGACCGGAACAAAGGGCCCAAGTAAGTAAGTAAGTCTACAAACTCCAACACATCAACACTTTATCTTCAGATGGCGTTGTTCTATAGCAAGCTAACATAAACTCTGTTCCCTGCTTCTTACAATTTCCCAGGGGTGGACTGTTCTGCACTGCATGCTTCTGGACAGACGACCAGTGGAGTCTACACCCTCACCTCCGGAGTACAGGCCTACTGTGATATGGAGACAGCAGGTAAATACAGTTTATTGTTGAACGACACACGTGGATCTGTCCTATACTCAGATATGTCATTAACATACACCTGTTTGAGTTCCCCATTAAACCACATCACACAAGGCACAGCCCACTCACCTGTCCCAAAAATGCAGATGCAAACTCAATTGCAGAAATGCGATATCACTATGCACTCTCCTATTGGTAGAATGGCTATTTTGATAGAAAACCAATGTCGATTCGTTCTTATCACATTTACATGTGAGTGTTTGTCCTTTTGGCACCCTGACAAGTAACTGTACATTTTGTACAGGAGGCGGGTGGACTGTGATCCAGCGGCGGCAGGACGGGTCGGTTCCCTTCAACCGGACCTGGGAGGAGTACAAACTGGGCTTTGGGAACACGAGCGGGGAGTACTGGCTGGGGAACGACAACATCCACCTGCTGACCAGCCAGGAGAACTTCACCCTGCGTGTGGATTTGATGGACTGGGGAGGTCAGACAGCTTACGCAGAATACAGTCTCTTCAGGTTGGTCATTTCTTTTATTTTTTTTACAGTTAGGAAGTTCCGTGGAACTTGCTTCTTTATTTTATTTTTTTCATTTATTTGAAAGCATTTTTCTGTTCAGAATTCAGAGAAATTCATAGCTTACATTTGGGTCCATTAATGTCTCCATCCAGGGTGTCCGGTGAGTCTAACGGGTACCGGCTGCACATTTCCGGGTATTCAGGCACCGCGGGAGACTCCATGACTGGCCTGTCCTCCAACAACGGGCAGAGGTTCTCCACTGTGGACAGGGACAATGATGCCTATAGGGGTGTCCATTGTTCCCAGCAGCTCGGAGAGGCCGGCTGGTGGTTTGAGGCCTGCGGCCTGTCCTACCTCAACGGCCGCTACCTGGGCAACTGTGGGTACTCCTGTCTGTACCTGCAAGGTGTGGTGTGGTACCCCTGGAGAAACGGGAGATACTCCCTGAAGTCTGTGTCTATGAAAATCAGGCCAGCTGCAAACCCACAGGTCACACCTGAGGCTCCACAAGTCACACCAGAAGTCACACCTGTGGTAACCACGACTACAGCTCCTCCCACAGGTAAGTCAAGCATCTCACGGTCCTGATGCTGCACGTTCTCCTGTCGTGCGTGAGTTGTCTGATGTCACAGGTGTGTCACCTTTGTCAAATGATGTTTTGTTTACCTTTTTAGTGATGTATCTCATAGATGTCATGAATTATACAAATAATGTCCTCCTGTGTGTAAATGTAAGATGGTTTCCTGTGGCCTATACTGATGGACCTTCCCCACTGTGATACATTAACAATGTTTTCATCATGGTACGTACAAACTTCAACACATCAACACTTTATCTTCAGATGGCGTTTTCCTATAGCAAGCTAACATTAGCTCTGTCCCCTGCTACTTACCATTTCCCAGAGGTGGACTGTTCTGCACTGCATGCTTCTGGACAGACGACCAGTGGAGTCTACACCCTCACCTCCGGAGTACAGGCCTACTGTGATATGGAGACAGCAGGTAAATACTGTTTATTGTTGAACGACACACGTGGATCTGTCCTATACTCAGGTATGTCGTTAACATACACCTGTTTGAGTTCCCCATTAAACCACATAACACAAGGCACAGCCCACTCACCTGTCCCAAAAATGCAGATGCAAACTCAATTGCAGAAATGCGATATCACTATGCACTCTCTTATTGGTAGAATGGCTATTTTGATAGAAAACCAATGTCGATTCGTTCTTATCACATTTACATGTGAGTGTTTGTCCTTTTGGCACCCTGACACGTAACTGTACATTTTGTACAGGAGGCGGGTGGACTGTGATCCAGCGGCGGCAGGACGGGTCGGTTCCCTTCAACCGGACCTGGGAGGAGTACAAACTGGGCTTTGGGAACCTGAGCGGGGAGTACTGGCTGGGGAACGACAACATCCACCTGCTGACCAGTCAGACGGATTATACCCTGCGTGTAGACTTGGTGGATTATAGCGGGTTTGACTTATATAATACAGCTTACGAAGAGTACAGCTCCTTCAGGTTTGTGCCATCGATATTAACTCCTTCTTGTCAACAGTACATGATATTATGTATATTGAGAGAAGACAATCACTTGCATTAAAAGTGAAGTAAACTGGTTCTGTGTTTACCTCAACCTCTCATCAGATAATCTCCTTTTTGCTAAAATTGTACATGCACTTCGCTAAATCTACCTGCAAGATCTCATGCAAATTTTCAGAATCATAAGCATAAAAGGCCCCAAACAGTAGTAAAAAAAAATCATCGCTTACTAGAGTTTGTAATGTATCAGAAACAATGACAAAACTGCTTAATTTTACCTTTTGAATCTTTTGAATTCTAAGCAGCTTGAGACAAGTTGCTGTTAATTTGATATTGACCAGTCCCAACATTTGTGCGAGGCACCAACTGCAATGTCACAAACCTAAATAGGGGGCGCTGCAGCTTTTCCAATGGCAAATCTGAAATTTGTCAACACCAGGTGTCACTGATTATTTACCTTTATTTGGCATTTTTTGCAAGTTTTGTCTTCCTCTGTCATGAAAAAGCTAACTGATGTGCAGTTTGGTTCTGCCTTATGGGCAGCTATATCAAGCACTAGCAATGGAACATCCGTCACATAGACAAGTCCATTTTGCATAGATAGGGGTGTTCTGGAAGATTCCATTCTTGTTTTGGTGGGCTTATTAAAATCAATTTTTTTCACTTCAGAAAAGGATATAATCATGCACTTAGTCTATTTTGTAGCGTATCAATAAGCTGAGGTTAAATTCCTTCAAAACTGCAAGAAATTTTGCACTGAAGATTACGTTTTACAAAAACTGGTGAAACTGTCATCAGACACCCCACTGTGCAGTCAGGCACACAAGACAGCGATAATCCAGATGTGGGCGTGTTTCCCTGGGAAGCATGGAGGTCCATGTAGGAAGATCACAATTTGCAGACATGTTTGTATGAATAAAACTATGATGCACGGATGTTGAACTTCTCTCACTGAACCTTGGTATTCAACGCTAAAGGGTTACTAGATTTAGCTTTCTATGTAAAAAAAATGGTAAGAAAATCAACTTTTTGTATTGTCCAAATATTACGTAGTTTATTAGCTTTCAGAAAACAACGTCACTTACATTTATGTGCAATACTTTCCCCATCCAGGGTGTCCAGTGAGTCGGACCAGTACCGGCTGCACATTTCCGGCTATTCGGGCACCGCGGGGAACAGCATGAGGACTAACGACGGGTGGTGGTTCTCTACTTTGGACAGGGACAACGATATCGACAGACTCCATTGTTCCCAGTGGCACGGTCAGGCCGGCTGGTGGTTTAGAGGTTATAAGTGCACCGACTCCAACCTGAACGGCCGCTACCTGGGCGACTGTGTGGGCTACTGGTGCCAAGTCTTGGAAGGCATGTTTTGGTACACCTGGAGACACAGGATTCGATCCCTGAAGGCTTCGTCTATGAAAATCAGGCCAAATTGATTACTGCATTTGCTCTAACTACATCTGATCACACCCAGTTATCAGAAATTGCTTAATCCAACATAAATTTAGTCTACAATGCTGACAAGTAACATTCTCTATTATAGGGGTTTTGTTTGGTACAAACAACATATGGTGAGTGTCAGAACTTCCAGACTTTGTGCCCTCTTTAGCAACAAGAGCTGTGAGAAATATTAGGGCATTGCTGTCATTGTCGCAGCAAAACCGTGTAATGTTTTGTTAAAACATCGCAACATGTCGCCATCGACCGTCATGAACTATCTTGGAATAAAACTTGCAACCAAAGATAATGTTCTGGTCCTTATTCATTCTCAGTGTGATGCTGTATTATTGTGTACATGGGTGTGGGAAGGTCTGTTTAATTGATGACAGGTCCACAGCACAAGGGAGTTAAATATGACTTTATAGTGCCACACCCGCACACCAATCACAACACCAGTTCTGGTCAACCAACTTCTAAAGAACATAAGATAACTTACCTCCTCAGGGTACCGGGCTGCTTCTTATCAATAAGAACATAACTGGTGTGCTGGGCAAACGTTTCAAGAACTAACCTTACAATTGCCGCGCATTACCGGTCCTGGCCTGGACTTCGTAGGTTGAGCGACAGGTGGCGCTTTTGTACCAGCCGGGACAGGTGGTTGCGCCTCCAGTTTGTGCTGAGTATTTTCCAACAGTGACACTAACAAAAGGTAGTGGATGCTACCTGAAATGTCTGACCGTTTCCAAAATCATTCCTTGATCTGGCGTATTTTACGGATACCTGGATGTCTAACCTCAATACTGTCTGTCGGCTGGAAGTTCATTCCGACGACTTTTTTGGACAATCCCCCCCACCCCCCCCCACCCCCCCCCACACACACACCCTTCCGTTTGTGAAATTTCACCTGTTTTCCTGACCGCTACAGGAGTACACCGCAGTAACAGTAACAGAATAAGTCAAATTCGTAGTGAACAGTCTCATAACAGTTTCATAATTGAACATTATTTCGGATTGGTCTCTGATAATTTATGGGGGCTGCCTATTTCTTTCAAAAGCTCCCCAAACACAAAACACACGCGATGATTCATAAAATCTACATCACTTGCCGACACAGGTTGAACGAACTGCTCACACACATGAATCGACAACTAGAGCTTTTCTTTCACACTTCTCAATTCTCGTAAACCGGAGGAGATCGTTGCGTTTTAAAGAAACTTCACAGCCTTTCGTAACAAAACAACTTCGATAGCATTATGCTGACAAAGGGATTCTCTCGGGATAGTTTCGCCTGCAGCTAAAGTTTACCCCCAAACAAAGCAGGACAGTTGGAGCTATTTGCGGAGATTGATGACCGGTCCCACGGTACACGTCAATCATGCCACACGTCACTCATCCTCCAACCAATCATGGCACACCTCACATGCTCGGGAAACAGGTAACGTCACTTCTGGATTGTAGAGAAAAAAAATCATAAAATACAAGCACGAAGGTACAAATTACAGTTTGCTTTGAGTCTAGCTTAACATTTAATTTGTTCAAAGACGATGATTTGAATGGCCAGCTGTAATAGATCCCTGACTGTGCCCTGAGGTGTTACCTACAGGCATCACCGGACAGACGTTTTACAGGTAGTCAGGATTCCACACCTGGTCAGCCAGCACGCACTTCGGACTGTCAGGGCCAATATATGGGTTGATTTATCTTATGGGAAAAAGACTTACTTATGTAATGATATATGGACACATGTACAGCTTTGACCAGTGGATAAGAATGGCTTTTAGCCTCATGAATCATTAGATAAGTTTTTTATTTGTATATGTGCCCTTCAATACACGTAGAAGACACCGTATTTAGACTTTACACTTTACTTATCTACGGCTCATGTCTATCAAACCTGCTTTTTAGGTAATCCTGGTTACATGATGAACAGTAACATTAACAATACATACTTCAAACATTGTACAGAAGTCAACATAGTATCATAACATATCATTAGACATTACCACAGGACATTTGCAACGTTGGCGATTAGACTCGTAGTCATATACTATGTCTGAATCAAGCAGATATTAAAGGATGTAATAGAATTACCCAGTAAGTAATATTTGTATCAGCAAGGAGCTTTTCCAAACGTAACGTACGGTGTGGTTTGTTTTGGACGGACCAGTTAAGGTTGTGACTGTCAGCATGTTGGTGTCATCACTGTCAATCACGGTGTGTGGCACTCAATCGGGGGAGGAGTCACCAGGTGTTGCCCCTTGGTGGCGACACTTCCCACCGTACCTGCCCAGTCCTGGGGTCAGGCGCTGCTCGGACCAGGTGTGCAGCTGAGGTCACCTGCACGCACTTTGACCGACGTTTGGGTGAAGGTTAGTCTCTACCAGACTGACTACACTGGCTGTTATAGGGAGAGTAACTTGCCAGAGGAGTTTTGCTACCAGAGGAGATAGCCGGCCGCACAGCAGAAGGGGAAACATAATCTTAATTAGCGTGGACTGACTCCCCCGACCAATTTCCCGATTTTTTCTACGATCACCGTACCCCCTTAGGAAGGCCTGGTGAAGGCTAGGTAAAGTTTGCGGTACCAGATGACGTCACGACGTCCACCTGAGGTACGGGAATCGGCCGCGGGGTCAGCCCAAAGGTCTGAGGTTTAAACCCGCCTCACCGAGTGGCTGGACTGAACGATCTGAGATTTAAAACACCACTCGCACTGGAGTGGCTGGAACCCAGGCGACACCCATGTACATTACTGAGGGTCTGAAGTTTAAACCCGCTTGCACAGTCGGGGCTCTGGAGACACATGTATGCAGGACATAACTGAGGTCTGAGGTTTAAAACCCGGTCGCACGTCTCCCATGTACATTACTGAGGGCTAAAACGTCTCAGATTTAAGCCAGCTACACCGGCGGAGTGGCTAGAGTCCAGGCGACACTCATGTACATTACTGAGGACTGAAGGGTCTGAGATTTGACCTGAATGGCTGGAGACCAGGCGATACTCATGTATACACTTAATACAGGACATTACTGAGGACTGAACCGTCGGTAATACCGTGCAGCATGAAGAGACACGGTCGGCCGGCGGGCCCACCTGACGGCGGGTACGGCTGGGTGGTGTGCTTCGCGGCGTTCTGGACGTCAGGTGTCGTCTTTGGCATCCAGAACAACTTCGCCGTGACGTACGTCGCCATCCTGGACGCCTTCCCGGGAGCCGACGCTTTCCGTACAGGTGAGGAAACGTTAACGTCAGTTCACACCTGTTGTACCTGCTGAGGTGCGGGAATTGGTGGTGGGGCCACTTGTTGTTACCCTAGCCAAGAAGGTGATGTTGTCGGGAGCGTGTGTTCGTCCGTCTGTTTGTTTGTGTTTGTGTGTATGTGTGTGTTTGTGTGTGTGTGTGTGTGTGTGTGTGTGTGTGTGTGTGTGTGTGTGTGTGTGTGTGTGTGTGTGTGTGTGTGTGTGTGTGTGTGTGTGTACGTGTGTGTGTGTATGTGTGTATGTGTGTGTTTGTGTGTGTAAACGCGATAGCACGAGAATGTCTGGATGGATTGTATTGATATTAATCCAAATCCGTAGGTTTAGATGAGACCTCCAAACGATTACATTTTGGGGCCTCTAGTGGCTTGTTATGGCACAGCAGCCGAACGTCCGCTTTTTCTACCTCATTCAGATTTTTGTTCTAAGACCATGATAAAATTACCGCTTTAGGTTTAACAGCGTAAGTATTTTGTTACATTGTTGCCGACTCGTTACACACGACCTTTCAATTTAGCTGCGGGTCAGTTCTGCGGTTCGACTGTAAATCTGACCCTGGTCTCAAACTCAAAGCTAAAAGTTCTAACTGCAATTTCTTAGGAACTGTAGTCAAGAAACCCTCCAGGAATGATTCCATCGGGTTTGAGAATAATCACTAGATAACTAGGTTCTTTATTCATCACAATGCATAATCATAACAGCGATGTGTCGGTCTCCGTCTGCCACCTTCCTCAGGGCGAGTTCTGGAGAAAGGCGGCAGGCTGCACCGAAGCGTCGACTATGAATAAAGAATCTTGTAATCCACGTTTGTACCAAACCAAACATGAGCTTTGACTTTTAACTGCAGTTCTACGGAACTGTACAGATTTATGTTTCGGCTGATGTAACTCTCCTGTCCTGATATATCTCCGAGTTGTCGCGCATGCCCCTAGGTGTCAATTTGTCTAAATTACGGTTCGCTTCGGTAGTTCTATTTACCTGTCGGGTTACCTGTCCTGTGTATTATACCTGCTGGTTACCTGTCCTGTCCTGTGCACAATACCTGCTGGGACCACATCTAGGACACAATCAGTCACGTGTTTGTGAGAACATCTAAATCGGCAAGGATAAACCGCATCTGTTCTTAGTTTCATAACTGTCGTTAATCAGAATCCTTGATGTAACGTGTCAGGCCTACGTCACATTTCCAAACCGGGGCACGGTCAGGCAGCTTTCGGGAACGAAAAGTTTGATATAAAAGACACCAAACTACACAAGACGTAAAGAGAATAGTCGTGTGCATTATGTGTTTCTTTTTACGTATAAATATATTTTTCGCGATCGTTTCCGGGCTACGGTTTGGAAATATGAAGTGACTAAACCATCGAAGCTGAAGCTGGCAAATATCTAAAAAGTACGGTTTACCTGTCAGTTTAACTGTCCGAGTTTACCTGTCCAACAATACCTGTTGGGGCCAAAACTAGGACACAGTCGGTAATCTTTTTTCTTTAAAACATTATCTGAGTTTAAATTGCTTGTAAGGTTGTTCTGGATGTTTTACGATCCGGGTAGTGTTAGTTGGCAGGTTTGGGTGGTGGGCACAAGGCGGACAAGTAACTTGACGGGGGTAGCTTGACACATCATTTCTCTCTTTTTCTTTTGTTTTATGAGTTTCAAAAAACTTTAAAGAATGAAAAATAGTTTTGCTTCCTTTTGATTTAGTTATAGCCCAATAAAAACGGGAATGTGATGCTGTGGGGGTTTTCATCACTTTCTCGTTACCTTGTAAATTGCACCTTTTTGCCACACCGGGAGGGCTAATCATTATAAGTATAGGTCACAACAAGAGTTGAAGACATACAGTTAACAGATACAAGATAAACTATCGTTAGACAAATTCAACTTCTCCTCACCTTTCAGTATGGTCAAGGCAGTTTCCGTTCGTCCCTGTCGTGATGACTGCTGTGAATGTGGCTGTAAGTTGCAGGGGTCTGTGAGTCTGGATATTTCCAACTACTACTATATCTCCGCGACTCAACATCTGCTTGAAGAATAAGCAAATGTATCGAGGCTTCCGTTCGAAGTCTTTATTCATTGAAGCTGAATAGCCAGAGGCATTGAGAACATTTTTATTAACAACAAATTGCATCTATCTTTTCAGAAATGTGGTTATTTAGAAGCATTAAAATAAGTGATAAAATGCAGTATTACCACTGACTTAAAACCAGTGTGAAATGATAAAAAAAAATCATCGAAACTAACTTGGCGAGACATATTATGTAATAGATGTGTTAGGACCAAAACGAATTCGAACGGACACGCACCAAGTACCGGGTTACATTGGCGCCCCTAGGCGACTATCAGCGCATTTCGGCGGTGTCAAGTTCAAAA
>NW_023365728.1:128011-128898 GCF_000003815.2 Branchiostoma floridae
TACAATTGTTAGTTTCTGTATTTCTAAATCTGGAAACATTGTACGTGTGTGTCATCAAGTATTGGTGTGATAAAACCCCATTAGAAATTAAAGACTTAAATAACAGCCGGAGCCTAACCTCTGCTTGGAGTGGAGTGCCGAACAGCGGGATTCTGATAGATGTTGTGCAATAGATTAGATGGTTTATCTAGTTGATTTATTAGTGGACAGCGCAAGGCATCTGTTTACTCAGGTTTATTTGTCGTCCTTCCTTTGTATTTATTCACCTCGGCCTGGTGCGGTCATTGAACCGGGGCCTGCAGCACCAGTGCAACCCGCTAGCCGGCATTTTACTGTACTGGGGGACAGTACAGGACAGTTATTTACCCATGTTTATTTGTCGCTCTTCCTTTCTATCTTTTCAGCCTGGATCGGATCCCTGAACTGGGGCCTGCAGCACCTGTGCAGCCCGCTAGCCGGCGTGCTTGTGGACCGGATGGGTTGCCGGAAGACGGCGTGTGTGGGTGCCGTGCTGGTGTTCACCGGGCTCATGACGAGTTCCTTCGCCTCCAGGTTGGAGATTCTATACGTCACCTTCGGTAGGGAACCATAGTGACCTTTCATAGTGACCTTTCACATGTAATTAGTGTCGTTAGGTAGACCGTATGGGAGGTGTGACTTACATCTATAAATACATACATTAGGGAAGGTTCTTGCGAGATGAGCCTAGAGGTACACTGGGCTAACCAGGTTGTCTGGAAGAATTGTTGATAAAAGCTTGTCCTAGCTACGTGCACACGTCTGTTAGCCTCTGTAGATACAGATTGTGCAGACTTCAGTGTAACACTTAGTGTACCGTTATCTCAGTATCGTAATTAGACCTGGTCTATCTGTGACTACTGTCTTGT
>NW_023365728.1:128998-139601 GCF_000003815.2 Branchiostoma floridae
CTGTATAGATTATAGAAGTACCATTGAAAAGTACCTGCATGAGGTGCTAGAGTATATACAATTTGCACCGGTTTTAGGCAGTAGTTGAAGTGGCTTGGCTCTGAGTTTATATACTGTAAATGCAGAAATGTTCGCGGTGGATTAATGTTCGCGGTTTTCGCGGCGACCACTTCACCGCGAACTTAAACCCACCACGAACATTTTTTTTATTATGGTATTAGACTGCAGTCTACGGTGTTACCGCGAACTTAAATCCACCGCTAAAAGTCCCTTTTCCCGCTACCGCGAAATTAAATCCCCGCGAACTTAAATGCATTTACAGTACGCTATTCTGCACACTAAGACCAACTCCGTCCATTGCAGGCATCATCACAGGAACAGGCATGGCGATCAGCAACGTGGCCGCCATCACCATATTAGGGCACTACTTCACAACGAGGCTGGGGCTGGTGAACGGGTTCGCCACCACCGGAAGTTGCGTCTTCACGGCCAGCCTGCCTTACGTCATCAACGCCCTGCTACGTCACATCGGGCTGTTTAACACCTTCCGCTGCCTGAGCGTGCTGGGCGCGTCTCTCCTGCTCTGCGCGCTGTCATTCAAAACGGTGCCGCAAGATGTGGACTTGCACGGTGATGCCGGCAGAAAAGGTAAAGGGCTGACATCACGATTTGGGTGTGACTTGAAACCCTTGAAAATCCGTCTTTTCCTTGAGAATTTTCCCAATCTGGAGACTTTTTTAGTTAGAAGGGACAGGTTGGGTCTGAGCTTTCTTGTTTTGCTCGAAATTTGTTCAGTTCAGCAGTTTATTTGGTGTCAGGACAGGTTTGATTTGATGGGTGCTACCGGTTGTATCAGGAGGGAACTGGGGTCAAAGGTGAGGTTTCTTTTATAAAGGGAGCTTTCCTCGGAGAAATAGCCGAACAACCCCTTGTTTTCTTTGAATGGTTATAAACTAGACCCAAGTGACTTTCTGGTGGAGAAGAATTTTAAAGATTGAAATAGGGGTTAGTACTTTTTAAAGCCTTCATTCAGAGTATTTTAACATGCTTTCCTATGGACAGCCCTAACTTTGACGTCTGCCCTAACTTTGCAGGCACGGCGAACCCAGACGATCATCAGGATGAGAAGACGCCCCTGAGACCGGTGGAGAGGAGAGTAAGCTTCGCACGCCGCGCCACGAGCGTGCTGAACATGCGCATATGGAAAAATAGAGCCTTCGTGGTGTGGTGTGCTGGGTGCGCATGCGCACTGACGACGTACTATGTGCCCCACGTCTTCATTGTAAGTCCCTTCATCATTTTTCTAGGCCTTTTCGCATTGAAATGCATGACATAAGAATTTAAGAATTTTGAAATAAAAAAGACTATCGTCTGTACGCAGTGTAAGTTTGACTTGTTTGGTGCTCCTTTCTGGGCAAACAAGTAAACAAACAAACAAATTCCCCTTTATCTCCACCAGGTGAAGCACGCGTCTTTGATCCTGCCGACCTACAAGAATGAGGTGTTAGTGACGTGTATCGGCGCGTCATCCTGGGCCGGCCGGATGTTCTGGGGGAGGATCGGGGACTTCCCGCGCGTCAGGAGGGTCAGATTACACCAGATGGCCTTCTTCGTCACAGGTGAGGAAACGTCTTAAGGTTTAAAGTTTCAGCCCAGCCTTTTCTGTAAACCTTCTCTGTTTGAGGAAGAAAGAAAAGTAGCGCATCAGCAAAAACAATTTGCTTTCTCCTTCGGGAAAATGTAACAAGTGTATTGAAATACTACCCATCTATGTATATGTGTAAATACTGAAAGTTTGGGGCTGCATCTGTCAGCAGCGCCACCTAGCTGCAGTGCGTAACAGAAGCAGTCAGTATTGCCCTGAGGAAGGTGACAGACGGTCACGTGCCGAAATGTTGGTCTTGAATGAAACACTTGTATGCAAAGAAATTTGATATCTACTTATCAGTCTCATTAAAAGTTCTAATCAGTCTAATGATTATATCGAACTGTTTTCCAGGACTCTGCAGCACCTTAGTTCCCATAGCAACCCATTTTGCGGCGCTCGCCACCCTGACTGTCGTAATCGGGTTCTTCGACGGGGCCTACATCAGCCTGATCGGCGCCATAGTTTACGACATGTTCGGCCGGAGGGACGCGCCGCAGGCGATCGGGTCCAACTACGGGGTGTGTGCCGTCCCGCTCATCATAGGCATGCCGCTAGCGGGTGAGATGTTTGTTTGTTTGTTTGTTTGTTTGTGTGTGACATGTTCGGCCGGAGGGACGCGCCGCAGGCGATCGGCTCTAACTACGGCGTGTGCGCGGTACCGCTGATCATAGGCATGCCGCTAGCGGGTGAGATAAGTGTTTGTTTGTTTGTCTGTTTGTTTGTGTGGGACATGTTCGGGCGGAGGGATAGCCTGGTATCCAGCCGTAATTATAGCTCCCGAGTCTCTTCTCTATAATTACGGCTGGATACCAGGGTAACGGAGGGACGCGCCGCAGGCGATCGACTCTAACTACGGGGTCTGTGCCGTCCCGCTGATCATAGGTGAGATGTGTGTTTGTTTGTTTGTTTGTTTGTTTGTTTGTCTGTTTGTTTGTTTGTGTGGTCGTGCAGGACATGTTCGGCCGGAGTGACAGCGTAACTCAAGTTCGATAATGAAAATTGACCATCTGATGGTTTTCTACTGTACTGCAGCAGAACTTCTGGTTTTCAAATCTCGTGTTTTGGACATGTTGTAGTCGTGATTTGGAGTGATGGATAGTTCTCGGTACCCGGTACAGAGTGGTGCAGGTTTGACTTGACTTGACTTTGACTTTATTGACGATGAGACAAGTCATTACATGGATCTGCCTAGGCAGCTTTGGGCCCCCTAGCGGCTAAACTGAGACTGAGTTAGGTTTTTTATATGAAAAGATTACTTTGTATTTGTATAGAAATGTGCGATACTATAAAATAAATGTGCATATGTCATATAAAAGCAACCTCCTTGATGAAAGTAAAAAGACCGTTTTGATAACTATGACAGCTCCGTTTCCGTGTTCCAGGGTTCATCTATGACGCGCAGCTCTCCTACCAGGGAACCTACTTCTTCGCTGGAGCTCCCATGATCCTCGGCGCCTGTATATTATTCCTCATGCCTAACGACAATCAGACAGAACTGGACATGGCAGGGGTAAGTTTTTCTGTTTTCTTTTTGCACAATTTATCACTGAACCAAATTTAGTAGGTATTCCGTATTGTACTCATCATTCCGATAAAGAAATGGAGTCATTGGTTTTGGCGTGCCTGTGTGCCTGTCTGTCTGTCTGTCTGTGTTTATGCGTATTTGTGGTCAGTACTAACCTCTGGATGGATGAGCAGTGACGAAGGTCAAGGTCGATTTTGGACCCCCGGGTGAGCGGCCTTGGTACTGCAGCAGAACTTTTTTTCGGTTTTTGTATCCTTTGTCCCAGCATGCTACGGTCTTGATATACACATGTATATTGAGTATTCAGTGGTAGATCTAGGCAGCTTCTGATGTAAGAAAACGGTATAGGTTTGGCTTCCAGCAGCTTGTTATAATGGTGACAAATTGGCGCAGATTGATTGCATGGGGGGGGGGGGGGATGTCAAATAGTCTACACGGGGGGGTCCTTCGCAGACGTCTAGGAGCGCTGGCGTTTATTTGCTGGAGACCGCTGATTCGCGATTTTAAACATGGGCCATAACGCCGATTCCCTAATGTCGGAACTTCGCCGAGAAGGCGTCAGAGAACCTGGCCATGTTGAGAGTCTTGAGAATCGCGATCATAGAAGTCTGCGGATGATTGTGCCCTTCTCCACGCAAGGAGGTTAAAAAACCTCCTTGCTCCACGTTATAATCAAAAGTCCATGACAGCAGAGTCGGCTCCAGGGCGAATGACTCAAGACTCTGTGTTTATGTCGCACCTGAAAATTGGCGCCGAGTTTATTGCATGAGGAGGGGGTCTCCTTCGCAGACTTCTTGGAGCGCTGGCGCTTATTCATTGGGTAGCGTTGTTTCGTGATTTTAAACATGACCAGATTCACTAATGTCGGAAAAACCTTAAATCGTTTTGGCACAGAGAAGGCATTAGAGCACCGGCCCATGTTGAAAATCGCCAATCAGCGCTCCCCCAGCAAATTAACTCCGGTGAACGAATCATGACATGTTATAATCAAAAGTCCATGACAGCAGAGCCGGCACCAAGGCGGGGGGATAACTCCTGACTCTGTGTTTATGTCACACCTGCAGGCGGCTGATAGCGAGAAGACGCCGCTGAGACCAGGTGAGGGATATGGCGACACCTTCGCAGCGACTTCTGCTGACGAGAAGGGATACGGGGAGCGTTCCAAATGTGTGCGGATTACGTCTCCCGTGGATGATTATGGATATGGGGATCGTCCCGAATGTGTGCTTATTACGTCTCCCGTGGACGACTATGAAGTTATCTTTGACAGGATATCCTCAGTGTAGATCTGATGCGCTTTTATGCACATGTGTTTTGATAACTCCTTTTTTAACTCACGAATGGTTCTGGGAACCTTGTGGTGATTAATGTTTATATAAATCTATATTTCGCCTTTTAAGGCCGTGGGAGCAGTGGGTTGAATTATTGTCCACTGGTCTAGGGCACGGTATCCACTACCTGCTCCCCAACCGAAGTCAGTTTTGGTGGACTGAAGAAAGTCCAGTTTCCCTTTGCCAAAGACCAAACGTCTGATCCAAGGTCTCACCTAATCTCCAGGCAGATCCTGCGGTAGCATAAGATAGTATCAAAAGCTGGTAAAGTTAAGCCGGCTTAGGAGTGTCACTGTGTTTCACTACAAGGCAAACGGACACATTTTGACTGACTACACTCATTGACCAGTTTAGTACTATCTTATGCCATCGTAGCATCTGCTTGGAGATTAGGTCTCACCAGGCATGCCGGGAATCGAACTCGTGACGTCACGATGACGTAACTTATAAGCACTCCAGGTGCATTCTGGGTTGCTACGTCACAATCCCTTCCGTGAAGGAGCGACGGATACAAATCATTAACGAGAAATATTTTTTCTCTCAGACTAATACTTTGCGAATGTTTATGTCGCGCTTTTGTGCAATGTTTACCCTGTTGCGATCGAAATGACATGTATGGTGCTATTTTATATGGTTTTCCGGGTAAGATGGAAGTGTATATACTGGTGACAAAAAATAAATCTATTGTACATAGTATGATGAAATTCTAAATAAAAGTATGGAGGGACATGACAAATATTTTTGTTTTTTTATACCTTATGTATATGTGTGCATATGTGCGTGTTCGCGTGTGTGTATGTTTGTGTGTGTTATTCAAGGCTATTTAGAAGAGATACTGTTACCAAAATAGGGATATTTAGCTCATTTGACTTCATAATAACTTTACCGTATCCAGCCCAACCATGTCTAGTTCCCATGTCTAGTTATAACACTTTTCATTCTGACAGTAAGAGTCCGACAACGATGAAATCTTTGTACAATTAGAACATTGTATTGTTCATATAAATGTATCAACATGTACAGATAGAACAGTTCTGCATGAGGAACGAGTAACATCGTCAGTCAAGGAAAATCTGCTCATGGAGACTACACATTTAAAGAAAAACTTGAAACGAACGTTTCGAGTATTTTTTAAATCAGTGACGATAACGCTAGTTCACCTTTATTCGCGGGGTAACCTATATCCGATGTGTTAACAAAAACAGGTATTTAGGGGTATCAAGTGGGCGGATGGTTCTATACTGCAATAGTTTGAAATATTGTAATTTGAACCACCTTCTCTCGACTTGATATCCCCAAATGCCCTGTTTTCAAACACCGGATAAAGGTTACCCCGCGAATAAAGGTGAACTAGCGTTAGCTGTTTAAAGACAGTAAACTAATGGGGGGGGGGGGGGGTTATTGCGTCGCTCCTGGCGATCATTGCTTATTAACAATCGGTAAAACAACGTTTAGTCCAGACAATAAGGCTAACATTACAATTTCTCAACATTCAATATGTGATGAACAGTTCCTAAATAATCATGATCAAAAGTGCAAAAACCCCACCTGGCCTCAACAACCTTTAAGTATATACACAAACATCGCAATAATGAATTACACAAATAGGTTCCAATTTTAAGCTTTAACAACGTGGCTTGTTTGAAAGAAGAAGAAAATATAGCACCATGGTGAAAAGTGTGAAAAGTTCAGATATACAAAGTTATGGGAGACGTTTTAGTGTTTAGCCCCACCATGCCCCACACGTACCAACCCGTATCCCACACGTACTCCCACCGTATCCCACACGTACCAACCCTTGTCACCTGTCCTGAGATCATAACTACGTATTAAACATGTTTGTTATTCCAGCAAAGGACAAAACAGAAACCCTGATCAACAAAGTAACGATATAATATCTTACAAACAGAACATAAATATCATCTTTACTTTATATTTGTACTAACACATCAACATCTGTATATCATATAGCCCTTACTCTGTTAGAAGTGGCAACCCATATGCATCTAACTTGTTTGGTCAAAAGATTTTCAAACATCTGCAGTAGTGTAAGTAGTTACAACTTTAGGTATATGTTGTGTACATTACTGTTAGATGTCATAAAACGTTAAAAACGTCACAGTTGCACGTGTACAAACCCCGTGTAACAAGACACATCCGAAGCACACTGGGCCTGTACAGTCTGTAGGGCGGGGGTGACCTGGGATATCTTAGCATACACATTTCAGTCCGTTAAGGTGCCGATTTTCTAGCCGGATTTATTCCGGTGAAATTTGTCTTGGCAATTCAAGGCCCGAAAACAAACAAATTTGTTCCAACTGGCAAAAATCCTCTGGAACAAAACTCTGAAAGGTTCCACAAATATAGAAATCTCATAATTTTTATCACTTCCTTCAACCAAGGAGCTTTTATATCAAAAGCTCCTTGCTTCAACAAAAATCATCCGAGGTCACAGACCATGGAACGCAATAGTTGGATATGTTTAACAAACTGGTTAAAATCACATTTTGATAATACAGGTTGAAGATAATTTAACTATATGTGCATTACAACCTCTACAGCTCCTTGTAAAATGCGTTCATTATAATACATGATTTTTATGTCTAGTAATGACAGGATATGTAACGATTATGGTTCCTGGATCAGACTTCAACTGTAATTTCCAAAATTTCAACTCCAGTCTTTGCCAAGGAATGGGCAATCCACTCCTTCTGTGACGTCACGTTATGTAGATTGTACACGTGACAGGTGAGCAGTGGATCATAAATTGCGTTATTTATTACAAAAAAAGTCTGCATAACCGAAGCAGTGAGTCCTCATTTCTTGACTAAGACTGGAGTTGGGCATCGAAAATTTGGGCAAGTCTTTTTTTTTTCGTGTGTCGGAAATAAAAGTTAAACTCTCATCCAGAATGGCTTTTACCAAAACAGACGATCTTTCATGTGGACAGGGGAACGATTTTGTGAGGGAACAGTGACGACGTCACACCACGGACAGTGATGACGTAACACCACGAACTGTGCTGACGTCAGACCACGGAGACGACGTCCACCACCTCCATGCGCTCGTCCTGTGGCAGCCAGACCAGGCTGTTGGACAGCGCGGAGTTCAGCTTCGGCAGGTGGCGCTTCGGCGTCAGGAACTTCCCGTCCTCTTCTATTGCCTCGATCTGTGGGAAACAGTAAACATGGTTAGAAACTATCAGACCAAACTTTGGCTTTGAGTTGAGGCTCCAGGGCAAGTCATTTATTCGAAGTACATACTACATGTAACACACACAGAGACACACAGAGACCCTTGAACACACACATACAAACACTCACACACACGCGGACACACACAGACACGTACAAACAGACACACACGTACACACACACACACACGTACACACACGCAGACACACACACACACAAACACAGACGCATATAGATAGATAGACACAAACACACACACACACACCGCCCCAGCCCGTCATCACTATACCACACTCACCGCTATCTCCGCCGTCTCCTCACCACGAAGTGCATGATGACGGCGCTCACATACATACACACAGACACACACAGACACACACATACACACACACACACACACAGACACACACACACACACACACACACACACAGACACACACACACACAGACTGACAGACTCACCGCCATCTCCGCCGCGGCCTCGGCGTTCTGTCTCCTCACCACAAAGTGCATGATGACGGCGCTCACACAGACAGACAGACAGACACACACACACACACACACACACACACACACACACACACACACGCACACACAGACTGACAGACTCACCGCCATCTCTGCCGCGGCCTCGGCGTTCTGTCTCCTCACCACGAAGTGCATGATGACGGCGCTCAGGATCAAAGGCACGCCGCCGAAGTAGTACGCGCCGTTATAGGACAGCGTCATGTCGTAGATCTGACCTGGAGGGGGACAAAACAAGGTACGGTAAATCAACATATCCCGATATGTAAGTATACATTTTCTTTATTGCTAGTACTCGTTACGTTTCCTTCCTCCTGGGAAAAATACATGTACATGTGCTGTTTTATGAGAAAAGTTCGCGATGATTATGTTCTTCAGTCCGCAAATCTCTTTCTTTCAACCACGAACATTTTCTCCCCATCGTGAAATTATAGATATCCCCGCGAACATTTCCCATTCTAAAGTATGCTGAAAATCGTATGAACCTTGACAGTGATAGCTACATTAGCGTACCGATAAGATACAACACTGAGGGCACACACACCTGCGATGGGCATTCCCGCCATGAGAGGCAGACAGGCGAGGCCGAGGGTGAAGCCGAGGGCCTGGGACGCGTCCCTCGGGCCCACCAGGTCGATGGAGGCCGGGCCGAGGGTGGCCATGAGCGCGCCGTCGAACAGCCCGACGCAGACCGCCATGACGATGAGCGCGGGAAAGACGGAGCACAGGGGAACCAGCAGGGAGGACACACCTGGGGGAGGGGGGCGGGAGAGGGTACACATTAATCATACTCTAAACAGGTCATGTCACATCAATAATAACAACTATACACATTCCCCTAGTAGCCTCCAACCTCCCACATCAACTCACGGACATGGAAGTTCCGTGTTGACGGAGAGTAACACCTAGAGTAAGTTAAAGAGCCCACGACACTTATCGAAAACAGTAAGGTGGCCATCCAGTTTTGAGCGGATCAAATAAATCTGCCCGGATATGCAGCTTGTACTACTATGTAAAAAATAACTTTTGTTACGTCACGAGGCATTTAACCGAGTATGCAATACAAACAAACAAACAAACAAACATACAAACAAACAAACAAAAGGAGCTGCGCCTTACCCATAAGAAACAGCCCGATCTGCTGCAGCCGGATCCTGCCGACTTTGGGCAGGTCCGAGATCTTGCCGAAGACGAGCCGGCCTGCCCCTGACGCCGCGCCCAGACACGTGACCAGGATGTGCGCGTCTGCCTTCGGGAACACCTGCTGGCTGTGCTTCACCTGTGGGAGAGAAGGGTGGAACGGGTTAGGAACGGCACAGAACATGGCTTTGTTTCACCTGCAGAAGGGAAGGGTGGAACGGGTTAGGGACAGAACGGAGCATGAACAGCTGGGAAAGGTCTCTCTTATTTACGATAAATACTCCACTTCATGTACAAGAATACTGTTATTGATTGTCATTTCTGTCATGTTAGATTCCATTTGTATTGTCGAGTAGAGAGAATCCCTGACTGCCTGAGCCACACTTGGGCCTTTGGGGTCACCAATTAACTCCATCACGACAGGAGGAGCAGAGAGGCAGCCACGAACCGACTACACGCGAAAGGGCCGACTTTTTCAGACACCGTAATTCCTCTGACTGGAGCAAAGACAAAGACAGGATGCCCGAGGCTGACCTTAAATCCCCCCTACAAAATAAACCTCTCGTTAGCCTGCCGCAAACCGGGCTGCGTGAGGAGACACGAGACCGTCTGCGTGACAGCCTCGCACAAAACGGCCACAACAAACCCGGACTAGGCCGGAGCCGAGGTCTGTGTCCATCCCGGGATTTCAGAGGGATGAGCGCTTCATCAACAGTTTAGTCTGCTGGCTTCAGGCGCCGGAAAATACGCCCTTTCGGCAGCTTACAGTCATGACTAGTCTCTATCAGACTAACTACGCTGGCTACAGGAAGATTATTTGTTTGGGGGGGTAGGGGGTTGGGGGTGTTTGGGGGGTTGTTCTCTTCATTAACATAGCGAGTAGGCGAGAGGGCACTTTAGACTTGCATATACAATGATACAAAAACGTAGGTATGACCAATGGCATGAAAGTTCATCTGTGTTGGTAAATGACATGATGAACATGATGAAGAATGACTAAACCAATAACGGTCAGACGTTTAAGATAGCATCTACTTTCATCTTTCGTAAGTGACTGCTTTTTGGCGTGTCTTATTACCTGGATGTCAACATTCGTCGACGAAGAAAGCCTAGAGTTCATCTAGCCAACACTTTTATTTGGGCTTGCCACAAATTTTGGACTGACTCCATCCGATTTGTTCACGGACCGGACGTAAGCAGTAGTGGACGGGTCCATTCCTGGAACATGGATTAAGAGCCG
>NW_023365728.1:140188-158037 GCF_000003815.2 Branchiostoma floridae
ATCGAAAGCGTGTTCAGCCCGCGCCTTGGAACAGGATGATGGAAGACCTTAGCCGGGTTAGGAGCTACAGTATAAGGAACCGTAGGAACTCTTTGTCAGGAGGTATAAGGAACTGTTAGATAGTCTTTAGAATAAGGATGACGGAAGGAATGATACTCACCAGGAAGACCATGGGCACGAAGTAGGTGAGGAGCTATGAGGAACTGTTATGAGCTATAAGGAACTGTTATGAACTCTTTAGAACAAGGCTGATGGAAGATGTACTCACCAGGAAGACCATGGGCACGAAGTAGGTGAGCAGCGCCACGAAGACGCCCCCGCACCACATGACGTAGGTCCGGTTCTGCCAGATCCTGACGTTGACGACCTTGGTGATCACGGCGCGCAGCCTGCTCACCTGTGGCGGGTTCTGCTCATCTGCAGCCTCCTCCTGCTTCAGCAGGGCGCTGGACTTACTGGACTGTTCCGTGGTGTTGGGGGACTTATTGCACGGTTCCGTGGTGTTGTGGTTCGCGTCCCTGTGGAGGATCTGCCTGTAGCTGAGCGCGCACAGAGACACCAGGAAGAAGAGACCGCCCATGATCCGGAAGGTGTTGGGCAGCCCCAGGTGCAGGAGCGCGGGTTTTAAACCGAAGGGTAACACCGCTGTGAACACGCTGCTGCCCATGGTGACGATGCCGCTCGTGACGCCCAAGTGTCTTCTGAAGTAGTGCCCGAGGATGATGAGGGACGGCACGTACGCCAGCCCGATGCCCGTCCCCACCACCAGCCCGTACGTCAGGTACAGGTACTCTATCCGCGGCACGAAGGAACCCGCGATCATCCCCACGCAGCACACCACGCCGCCCAGGAACGCCGTTTTGCGGCAACCCATCTTGTCTACGAAGATGCCGGCGAAGGGACTGGCCATGTAGAACATTCCCCAGCTCAGGGACCCGATCCAGGCAGTAGGAATAAAACAGATAGTACACAGTTAGCGATTCTGCAGTAAAACTGGTAACACAGAGGTGGTTAGGGCCATATGTAGAACATCCCTCAGTTCATGTGTCGCACCCATCTTGTAGATACAAAACAGACAGACATGGCATGATGATTCTCTCAGATAAAACAGGTAACACACAACAAGTAGTGGACGACCTCAAGTCAACCGTACACACTTATGCCACGTCTTCAGAAGGAAACTGTATCCGCGTGGCCAGTCTAATCAGTATTCCAGCCCACGCTCCGACAGGTTCACCTGGGTGGGTTCTTCAGTGGCAGGTTCGAATGAGCACAGGTACGCGGGCTCTAGGTTTAAAGGCCAGGTGCGGAGTCAGGCCAACAAGGCGTAGGGATAACACAGATAGTTAGATAGTAGATATTCCTCAGAGTTCTACACAGCAAAGAATCATCGACGTGTTCTGTTAATTCATTTCGATTATTAAGCTTTGGTGCATGTCCGCGTGAAAAGCGCAAATTTAAATTCATACGTTAGAAAACCTAACGTTACAGCCCAAGGGCTTAGGCGTTACGGTTACTGGGTTAGGTTCAACACAAGTCGGCAATACGGCGGCATTTTGGTAGACGTGGTGAGTCCAGACATATGGGAGTGAGTGAGTGAGTCAGTGAGTGAGTGAGTGGGTGATTGAGTGAGTGTTGGAGTGAGTGAGTGTGGGAGTGAGTGAGTGAGTGTGGGAGTGAGTGAGTGTGGGAGTGAGTATGGGAGTGAGTGAGTGTGGGAGTGAGTGAGTGAGAGTGAGTGAGTGTGGGAGTGAGTGTGTGAATGAGTGAGTGAGTAAATAAAGAGAGAGTGAGTGTGTGAGAATGAGCCTAAGTTTGACAAACATGTTCAGTGACCTTCATGCTACACTGCGTTAGGCAGTTTGAGCTCCTAGCGTGACCATGACATTGACGTTTCGGGTAGGATACTAAATGGCTTCCAAACCACCTGCCGCCCCGTGCATGTGTGAAGGGATTACCCAAATATTGCAACTTGACATCTCTTGTAATGGCGCAGGGGAGACCCTTCATTTTACCGCACCTCCTCACAGCAGGTACGGCCTGATAAAACTCCCTCAATAGGTTTATTCCATCACGAGGTGCTGAAGTAGACTGTTATATATAACCCAATTACAGGTGTGTTTGCCTTGCCGTGGCCTTGGCCTGGAGTACTGCATCTAGACGGTAAGTCCACAGTGAACAGACGTGCGACCATGTGGCACGTTACGTAAGGCCCCCTGTTCACTAGACGGCGATCGCGATGCGCTCTCACTACGACCTAAATAGGATATGTATAACCTTCCATTTTACACTGGGTATATCATACAGACCATACATAACCTTAAAGACAATGATAGAAAGAGACATTGGACTGTCAGGGTCTAGTTTAGTGTCTGCCATGAAGGACAGACCATACTGGAAAAATGTGCTTTGGACTGTGCTTCATCGGTGTAACCGAATGAATTATGATGATGATGGTATCATGCAAAATATAAAATTGTGACAGAAGGGACAGCAAAACACACAAAGTGTAAAAATTCGTTTCTTTTCTATACAATTCGTTGAGCGACATGTCCAATTCTATGTTGCGGAGAGAGCGCGACGAGAGCGCCGTCCTAGTGGAAAGGGGGTATAACAAATGACTTGTGACCATGTGGCACGTAATAGATGGCAGGTAAATCTGTCTTTATTGGCCCCACATGTCTGGCTGAAGGCCGGTATGCAGGTGTGCGGGCGGGGTGTTTACTGTCCCGCCTGCGTCAACACTCTGCTTGTTCTACCAACGGTCGGCTGTTTGTCTCCGTGAGTCAGGGCGGCTCCGCAGAGCTTTTTGAAAGGTCACACAAAGAAATTCGTCATCGTTAATAATAATTGAATTTCTCAGTTAAATTTGTAATTTCCTCACAAGTCATTTATCTACATGTATGTGACCGTTAGGGCACCACAGAAGAACCAGTTTTTTTCTGCCCTTCTTGGTTTTATTTAAGTCTTTGTGCCTCGGCTGTCCATTCTCTCCTATTGCCCTTCTGTTTTTCCTCGTTTTTCATTTTACCCTAAACGGATTCCTGCGTGATAGCTGGGATATTAACATTAGCTCTTTTGAGTATTTTTTTAGTATCTTTTTTAGAAGAACATGTTAGATGCAGCCATTAGCAATTTGTGTCTTAGTTCCCTTTTCATTTAGCTAGCCTAGTTCAAAACCATTGTATAGTTTAGCCTAGTTTAAAATCATTGTATTAGTTAAGTTTTTCCACTGCATCCATAAGACCACATGTGGTCATTTTGTGCATTTAGCCCTCGGGCATGAATATGCAATAAAGATCATCACTAATATCTGAAAATCTGTTTTTGTCAGTCTGACGTCAGTTGAACACAAGGTAAAGATTTCTCTAACGTGCCTCCGCTGTTCTTCGGGTGTTCCGTCCGCTGGAATGATTGAAGATGGACACAGACAGGCGTGTGACGTCATGACTATCTGTCCCCTTCCTTCAACACGTTTCATAACCTTCTTATAAACCGCAACAACACCTTGTGTAACCCAATACCTACGTAACCATGGCTACGGTAAATACTCACAGTCTTGTTTGTCTTTTCTAATTTACAAGAGGTCTAGAATGTCAGCTTTGGCGGTTTTGTCGGGTTTTATTTTGTTTATCTGGACAACAACAAAAAAATGCTGACCAAATATAAATTTGTCAAAACGCCTCAAAAGACAACAAAAATAGCTCTGGTCGGAGTGTAGACTAGCAACTTACTACACGCCCCGCTAGTCACGTGTGAACGAGTCCGGCAACTTCGTGATGCGCAAAACTATTACAGAAATCCTGGGTGAATACAGACAAAACGAAAAAGGAAGAATTAATCATAATTGTGTAAGCTTTGGGGAGTTGGAAATCTCCTGAGGACAGTCAAAATTACCCCTGGATGAACTGCCGCCGGCGGACAGGATTCCGCAAAACATCGGCAAATTGACAAACCCCCCTCGGCATACCACAAACCCTCTGGTACCAAAACTCCCCTGGCAAATTATTTTCCCTACAACAGCCAGTTTAGTCCGTCTGGTAGAGACTAGTCAGGATTGCGGGGAAGCACCGCATACCTCCGCTAACCACAAAACCGCAGGATTTACCCACGGGTTTACCCACGGCTATAACAGGCACATGACCGCAGACGGGGAAATCATTTGGCCGGCTGCCACAGGACGGCGGTGAACATCTCACGGGAACTAGCGGGTTTCATAAACGAATTTTACGGAATTTATACTCAGAGTTTTACGGAATTCATTCGAGTTTTACGGAATTCATACAATAATTACTATAATAAAATCGTATGGATTCCCTACAATTCGTACTTCATTCCATCGATACATGGTGGTGAACATCTCACGGGAACTAGCGGGTTTCATAGACGAATTTTACGGTATTTATACCTGGAAACATGTGAATTTTTACGGAATTCATACAATCATTACTATGATAAAATCGTATGGATTCCCTAAAACTCCTACTTAATTTCATCGATACATGACGTAGGCATCCCTGGATACGCCGTATCGTAGTATGGGCACTATAGTATACTAGTAACGATCATGTCAAGTCCCAGCTGTTTTGCAAGGCCCGCCAGACCTTAGCTACCCTAGCAACTCCCGTGTGTGTGCAGCATGCGGTTGTTTTGGCCGTTTTATTACTCCAGCCCGGCAAACACGCTCCTGTGTCAGCGTGTGTGTCCAGTCTATCGGCCCATCTGAAGGGGCAATAAAGGGCCAGGTGTGTGGACAGAGCTCTTGGGTCAACACGGCGGGGTGAGGGGGGAGGTCAGCAGGCACGGAAGGTCACTGACCCGGGCTGGGTTTACACAAACTACATCAGTGGGTAAACTCGAGTAATCCGTAGTAACCTTAGTCTTTACCAAACTAGCTACGCTGGCTGGTTTTAAACAAACTACGGGGGGTAAACTCTAGGTCTCCGTAGTCACGCAGGCTACGGGGGCAAACTGTAGTAATCCGTAGTCTCTACCAGACTAACTACGTTGGTTGGTTTTAAACAAACTACGCGGGTAAACTCCAGGCCCGAACCAGAAACCGACGAATTAAGCGGTTTGAGAGACAGCAACAACAAACATACCAAAAATCATGACGATCCGTTAACACGTTCTCCAGTTATTCACGTCCAAAGTTTGCAAGAAAATCGGCAACTGCAATTTACAAAAGCCGCTATCTACCACTAAAAAATCACGACTGAAGCATGTCCAGTACAAGAGTTATCAAAAATGGCCGTTTTGCTGCTGTACCTTAAGAAGCCGCTAGGGGGCCTATTATCGGACTTGACCTTCGTTTTCCTGACCCCTACCCACCTACCAAATATCATCAGGATCCATTCAAGGCTTCACGAGTTATGCTGTTAACAGGCACACAGACAGACACACACACGCAGCCAAACACGCTTAAAACATTACCTTCTGGCGAAGGTAACAACATTGGTTTTAAACAACCTACGGGTTAACTGTAGTAATCCGTAGTCTCTACCAGACTATACACAAGTGCTGACTTTGCGGTGACTTCAGTGAAGCGGAGATGATTGAACCGAAGTTACTTCAGAGGCTGTCATCATTTTCGCTTGTTACCGTTCATTCATACGTTCGTTTAGTTCGGTCAATTTGCAACATTGGGTGGTTACATGCGATCCAGCGGAAAACCGATTGTGCACTCTCCATTGGGTAGCAAAGAAAGCGATTTTACCTGTGTCTAATCACTCGGATATAGGGAGAAGGCCGGGATCTACTGAGATGTCTCAAAAACAAATACGTGCGCAGGTGTCTCACAATTTGCGAAATGAGAAAAGAATAACGCCCTTGAAAGAAAGTAAAAATCTAAAAAGAAAAATGACACGAGACAAAGCGTCAAAAGTACAGTACATCTGTCCGGGTATGCAGTTTGTACCGTTCGGCTGGTGTGTTAGTTACGTCATGAGCATAAGTCGGTTTACCGATAATACAAACAAACAAACAAAGAAACAAACGAACAAACTAACAAACAAACAAACAAACACCTATAGTGAAGGCGTTAGCGTCCGGGAAGCTGTCTGTGAGCGCGGAGTAGTAACAAACAAACAAACAAACAAACACCAGGCTTACCTATAGTGAAGGCGTTCGCGTCCGGGAAGCTGTCTGTGAGCGCGGAGTAAGTGACAAACAAACAAACAAACAAACAAACAAACACCAGGCTTACCTATAGTGAAGGCGTTCGCGTCCGGGAAGTTGTCCGTGAGAGCGGAGTAAGTGACAAACAAACAAATAAACAAACAAACAAACACCAGGCTTACCTATAGTGAAGGCGTTCGCGTCCGGGAAGCTGTCTGTAAGAGCGGAGTAGGTGATGGCGAAGCAGTTCTGGATGCCGAAGAGCACGCCTTGCGAGATGAAGGCCATGAAGCACACGAGCCAGCCGTACCCGCCGTCCGGGGGCGCGGGGTGCGGGTCGGGCTGCTTCTTCTCCGTCATGGTGATGGCTGTGAGATATCAGCTTCTTCTTCTTCTTCCTCAAGATGTCTCCAAGGAGAAGTTGGGGGAAGAGGGGATGATCTTACTTTGTAACCAAGGCGATGGTGGAGGAAAGGAGATGCTTTCTAACCAAGGCGAAGAAAAGCGGAAGGGAGCGCGGAAGGAGTTGTAGAGAGTGGACTCGGTGCTTGTTGTCGGGAGTTCCTGCATCAGGTTGCCTGTAAAACAGTGAGAAGACGATTGGTTAATTACCATATGTCATAAAGCTAGAAATCCTAGAGTAAAGAGATCATCAATACGAAGCTGAACCAAGACACCAAGTCTCGAGAGAAATGATAGACGGAAAACATGGATAACAACAACAACAACAACAACAACAACGTTACATGGCTAAGAACTGAAAATACATGATAGAAGACGGGTGATTGATGAAGCCGCAAATCCCCGTCATGAATGTTTGTGAAAGGCTGGACCAGTTTATTCATAATCGCAGTTTAGTAACGCGAGGAGGAAATTCGAGTGGACAACCTCAAAGTCTAACCACGTGTTTCTTTGTCCATGGCTGTTGGACGACAAATCTAGAATGGAAATCCGATTCAGAGTTAAACAGTTGTTTTGTGTATTCTTTTCAGAAGAGACAAAAGTATAGCTAACTGGCGACAGAAGGGTACAAAACACAATCATCATAAAAATTCAAAGACATTGATTTTTTTGTACTTTTCTTGATTTAGAAAATACTGTATTATTGCCTATCGATGGTTTCTGGTTCTTCTCCTTGTTGACGTAATATCATCGGGTGAAATCAGTTCTGCGCTCCAATTTCAATCATGGCCCGGACAATATTTCTACTTTTTTCTATTTTTATTTCCTCATTCAAAAATGGGTGAAGGAATATGTACAATGAATTTCGTTTCAAATTCACGTTTCCCGTGATGCGATTCCGTTAGTGAAAAACAAGTGTCCGGGGAGGATTAGGATCGGCCTGCTGGATTAAAACAAAACCCTGCGGATTAACATCCAGGCTGTGGATTAACTACGGATTAGCCGCGCGGGTTAGTGGTGAAGAGAACGCGACACCTGCAACGCTCGTACTGCTTTAGCCTACAGGGGGGGTGGGGGTGGGGGTTTGTCGTGGTCCGCCTGTAGCCTACAAGGGTGGTGGTTAGGCTCCGGCTGTTTTTTAGGCGTTTTTGTCAGGCTTTCTATTTTGTACTATTTTCATGATGTGTCGCAGCCGTACAAAACAGAAATCCGGATAAAAACACCCAAAACACGTCAAAAAACAGCCGGAGCCTATTCTCTGCTTTAAGAGTAGAGTGGGGTGTCCCCTGGGGTTATGAGCTTGCCCATCAAGTAGCCGTCTTTGTTCGACACGCTCTTTTGAACGTTTTTTTTTATCACGTTTTTCTCCCCTCTGGCCTGAAACTACTCATTATCCTTGTTACTGGGGAGAAATGGCGAAAAGGAGATAGACCCATGATGCTTTGCTGACCTAGGTTAGGATTCTGGTTTTGGATGTCTTTTAGGCGTTTTTATCCATCTTTAAATTCATATCATGTTTTCTTTTGTACGCAAGTCGGTCTGAAACCTGACAAAATAAAGAAAAGCCCGACGAAAACGCACTAAAAACGTCCAAAATAAGCCTGAACCTAACCTCTGCTTGGAGAATATGAAATCACTAATTATGCTTGTTACTAGGGAGGTTCGGCAAAAGGAGATATACCCATGATGCTTTGCTGAGGACCATTTCTCCATCCCAGCTAACGGAGTGTATTTGACGATCTGTGAGGGTACTTGCGTGAGGGTGAGGTTAATTTTCTGTGAAAACTGATCGATAGTGAATAGAAGGTCTCCATCCTCAGTTTGCGGCGACAAGATTTAATACGAGTCGATTTCGGCTTTATTGCGCCACACAGCTGATCGGCTATGTTACGGATGCTGTCTTCGTCATCCGAAGATTTAGAGAAAAACTCAAAGAAGACGGATAGTCTAAGACTGTAAATAGAAGACGTTCCAAACCAGCTGACTATTGACTAGCTAACACACTAATGCACGGCGGTTGTGCTGCTCAAATGTTTAAGATGTAACGGCAAGCATCGGCAGACCGTCCCCAGCCAATGCGCGCGCTGCCTTCCTCCAACGCCCACCCGGCCCTAGCAACAGCCGCTAAAAATAGCCCTGACGTCACGCGGTCAGGACGGGCTGTTTGCATGAAGGCTCCTGGGACGGGTTGTTTTCGCGAAAACAGCGGACGGAAAATTACGGACAGTCCACTACCAGCAGGGGATGCATGACAGAAAATATTCCAAAATTTCGATAAGGGATTGGATTGCATTCAACGGAAGTATCACACCATCCTCCGATTTCAAAAGAATATCACTTCATTTCACTCCCAAAGCCTCCCCATGAAAAGTTATACACCTCAGCAAATGTCGGCACTTTTTCGTTTATCTCACCTGAGCACAGACAGAAATCAAACCCGAAAAAACGCACATTAAAACAACATGACTTATCAGCATAATACCCAACCTTTCCACACGACTGGCAGTGGAATGACTTCAAATATCTCGCCTTGACAAAACTTGTTTTTCCTACGACTAATTTGTACAACTAGTCATATTTAAATGCACTTTTCACCATACGCTGCAAGAATGGGGAAGAAGAAGAATGATTGCCTAGCGCCTGGGGCGGACGTGTGTTTGAATAACAAGTCCTGGGAACTGTCTGTCAAACTCTGGTGGAACCGAACACGACAGAAAAGGAGCAGCGATTTCCACGCGGCTTACAGCATGTACAGTGGGCTGTGTGCTGGCGACGGACACGCGACAAATCTGGGCATTTGGATTTTTATCAAGGACGTTATATGAGAAGGGCTAACGTCCTTGTTTTTATAGACATTGTTGTCTCTATAAAGTACCTAACATTCATTCCAAGGCGGGTGAGTGCTTATTGCAATTGCTTAAATTAGTTTGAAATATTTGAATAGTTGAAATAAATATTTTGAGGTTTTAATACTACGGCTTCTTGAAATTAAACATTTCCACAAAAAATGTAAAAAAAAAAAAACACGTTGAACTTGATTTGATATCGCTTAAGCCTTCAAAGAATCACCTACCTGGACATTCGCCTATCTTTACCTACCCTCTAAAGACGCTCAAAACCGCATGAAAATGCTTTTAAATCTGAATATAGTTTCCTAGGCTTTGTGAAATGCACGGTTTACACAACACACTGCAACGCGGCGACAGAAAAAACGCCAAATACAAGACATGTATTACACAAAGCGCTGCAACACCAGCTACCACAGAGAACCCGCCGAGTCAGCATTACCGGAGTGCGGGCCTGTAACCTGAGACCACCGCTGCGTGACGTGAGTCATGGACCGGCCAGGCATGACTCAGGAAGGACCACCTGGCAGACTTTCTGTCAGGCAATGCTCTACCTTAGCCTGGATACCATAACCCAACCTCAAAATATATCTTTCGTGTGATAGATACTTGAGATCGGGCTGGGGTTTGGTAACCAAGCTAGCTCTATCCTGGGTCTACCCTGGCTCTACCAGTCACATATAGGCTCCAAAAGTTACTATGATTTATAAAGTGGTGCTGTACTGAGATATTGGACAACATAGACAGACGATCACTGAATGTTACAGTTCTCCAGACGAGATTGACCACCTGGCCCACTTTCTGCACGGCAACGCTCTACCCTGGCTCTGTCAGTCTCCAAAAGTTACTATAAAAGTGGTGCTGTGCTGAGAAATTGAAACTGAAAACTGAAGATCACTGAATGATACTCTAGAGGAGTCGCCATAGAACTCCTATAGAACTCCCTAAGCAGCAAACTGTCAATTTGGCAAATTCTAATATTCTTCAGCAGCTTATGGCTGAGGCTACCGTCCAACGTACGGTCTTGCTGACAAATAAGGAGATTTTGTAACATCTCAAAACCAGCTCCAAAGCCATAATGGATAAAGCGCACCGTAAAAGCTTTACCGTGACCATGACAGGATGCATGTTTTCAGAAAGAATCACCCGCAAAAGTTCATTCAACCGCCGATTCCGATATTTCTACATAGCAATAGGACGTCCCCTTCCCAATATCTACACTCATTCATACCCATAGCTCGCCTCCGCTTCGGCGATAAAGACTGAGATAGAAAAACCGTCACCTCTAGTAGCTCTACCAAGGACGTTAACTTATATAACGTCCTTGCCTCTACAAGGGAAATAATGGTAGCTTCTACTTTTAAAAAAGTCAGTACGGAACGAACAACAAACACTCGCATTCATCACAGAAAGCGATCCGACCCGTGCGCACTCCCGATCCCAAGACGGCCCTTCAAATTATCCGTAATTTTCCCACAAGATTCGTCAAGACTGGTTCTATGCTAATAACGGTAAAATGGGTCACGTAAACACATTATGTATGCATGTCCGTGCAAGTCCCGAGACTCGTGGGACCGGGTGTGCAGTTTGGGACATTTCTAAAGAAACTACTTTACCAGAACCTCGCGGAGAGTAACACAACAGCAGCCGTGTGCGGTTTATGCAAACATGAAATGATTCTTTTTTTTTTCTTCGCGAAGGTCACAGCGCCTTATCAAAGGAGACAAAAGTTTGACAGTTGATCAGTTTTTCCTGATAAAAGCTCCTTGGCTTGCCCTAGCCACGGTTTTTCTTTCTTATCTACGCCGGCTCACTACCATCCTCAATACTTCTGCTCCGTTTTGTAGGCAGGCAGGTTTTGTATCAAAAGTGACGCAAGATATATTTCAGACCACCTTATTTGTAATAAAACACAGTTCCCGTATCCAGGCCCACACTGCTTCCTGTTGTTGCTAGCGAGTGCCCGGCTGCCTTATATGCATAAGGAGCAGGAAGAACGGACAATAAGAGCTGCTCTAGCGACCTCTCCACACACGTCCTTAATGTTCCATTCTCCTCCTTAACTCGTGCAGGACGAATCGAAGGCCTGCAGCAGCATGTTTAAAAGTAAAACACAGCGCCCTGCCCACAGCGAGCCTTCACCAAACCTACATGCTGCATGATGCAACCTTTAGACACGGTTTGTGATAGAAACCCGAGACTCTGCCAACAAACAAGATACCTACAACTGTAAGCAGCGCGATAGCGTTTACGCATAATCCAGTAGGAAAAGCGTAGGTAAAAGCCCGAAAGCAGAACTTACGTTGCTAGCCGAGGCGGTGCTAGTGGGAGATGTTTTTACGGGAGCTGTTTTTCCTCTGCATCCTTCAGCCGCAGCGCAGCGTCCAGAAGCGTCAGCAGCCCGGGCTTTCCTCGGGAAAGTGGCCAGATCAGCTGGCGGACCCGCTATCAGCTGATCGCGTACAAAGGAAATCCTCTCCCTTAACGGGAGGAAAGTCTGTACTAAAGATTACGTAATTATTCACAGCGTACCGATCTAACCGGTATTGAAAACGTCTTTTACAAATCTTTACACCCAGTTTTATATAAAAATCTAGGAACTAGTATTCAAGTCATTTTGTTGTGCGTTAAGCCTTCGTATAGCGAACATATGCTCTGTGTAAATAACGGACGCGGTACATAGTTCCTCCCGTTAATCATTATGCATGGAAGGTGGGCCGTGGCTGCTGAGGTTGCATCATCCCCTGGTCACGTGACGGCGTTGTTTGTGCAGAATCTCCGCTCCAAGCAGAGGTGAGGTGAGCTGGGTTTTTACGCCGTTCCATGAGTTTTTATCGTGCTAAGAAAGCCCGATAATTACCAAATAAAAAAATGGAAAATCGCCGGAAAATCGCTTTATGATGAGCATGATGAATAATGAAACCCTCGAGTAACAGAATACGATGTCTTCGTTCCAAATAAGGAGATGCTCCAAATAAGGCAGTTCATAATAGGCAAAACAGCAACGGGGTGTGATAAAATACTTGCAATTCTTCCATATTTTGGCAGAAAGAAATCCGTAAACTGAACCATTTTCTAACAGGGTAAATGCTTTCCACTCACTCATTCGAACGTTTTAAGATACCTGCCTTCATATTCGTTTTTCTCCTGGCATAAAAAGCTGCTTCTGGGTCGGGTTTTGTTAAAAGTTGTGACAAGTTCGATCTCATATTTACCAGTAAACTGGAAGGACATTTGTCAACAATCCATCCAGACCCTGAGGAGTTGGGGCGAAGGTCTTCCCAAATTTTATCACAAACACTTGAAACAGACCTTCATACCCTGGTCTTCTAATATTCTCCGAGCAGATGTGCGGTGGGCTTGATCTCCAAGCAGATCCTACGGTAGCATAAGATAGTATCAAAAGCTGGCAGAGGAGTGAAGCCGGCTTAGGAGTGTGTTTCGCTACAAGGCAAATGGACACCCCTTGGCTGACTACACTCCTTAGCCAGTTTGGTACTATCTCATGCCATTGTAGGATCTGCTTGGATATTACGGTGGGCTGGTGGTTACCAATACTCCCAATCCATTATTTTAGACTTGGTACATGGTAAAACAAATGATTCGTGAAATGTTCCTGTAGCTCGCTAAAGGGGAAGAGCTAGTAACTTCTAGTAACCCTTTTCGGTAAGAAAGTACCCTGCTACAGAGAAAGTGAGGAAAGTTATGTTACAACTTTAAACCACATATCCGTACACACAAAATAAAGCGCTTACCAACAAGCTTTCGATCAGTCCTCTGACATGATCCTTCTCAAGTTGAAATGACCCAAATGAGAAAAGCGAGGAGAATTGCTACCCTACGGGCCATTAGGCACTACAACTTATACGGGGGGCAGAAAGAAAACAAGTTATTCTGACCCTTCCACCCGTCCTAGATACGAGTACATGACATTGGACACATCGACCCACAGTGCAGACTGCCAGAAAAGTACGTCACGGTTTTAACAACAAAAGTGCTGCCAGTTTTTCTTTTCAGCTGACTTGAAAATAAGTCTGGCACACAGGCTTGTAACACAGCTACAAAATTGTTCTCCAAGCAGAGGTTAGGTTTCGGCTTGGACGTTTTAGTGCGTTTTTATTGGGCCTTTGTCAAGGTTTCTTTAGTTCGCCAGCTAGTTAGAAAAACAGACAAGCCAATGAAAACGCCTAAAAACGTTCGCAACAAGCTGAAGCATAATCTCAGGCGAGTCTCGGATTACCACAAAATGATAACAGTTTGCTAACCATGGGAACCGTGCAGGTGGTTGGGGTAGGATTATAATATAATAGTCATACACAGTAAAACAGAAACGGAAGCGGCGAGCATTCCTTACATCGGGTATCGGTAGCTTAGCACAGGTGCTGATGGTGATGATGATGGGTTTCTGGTTTTGATTCTAGGTATGCTCAATCAAACGCTTCCTCCTTCCGCCAGCGGCCTTGCCACAGCCCCCCTGAACACCTAAATATCTGAAAAGTATGCTCAGGATTACTGATGCTCTATTGACGTCTCTTTGAATCACTTAAATTCAGGTATATTCAATTCATGTGGCGGTATTATGGCATCCGGCGGAATTATGAGAGTTGATGTTACCTCTCCCTTTAGATATGTGTCGCGCATAGTTGGAGGAGTTGGATACAGGTTCTTACAACATGGCAGGTACCTCGTGTTAGAACGAAGGAGTAAGCGAAATATTCCCAGAACGGCACAACGTTACAACAAAGGAATTGGAAAACGAAGGGGATCGAAAACACTTAAACACAGTTAAGTGACACATTGACATTTGACAATCGCTCATACCTACCAACTGTAGCAGTCCTGAGTGTAGCAGTCACCCACATTATTAATAGGACCTCAGCTCGGAATGATGCAATACGTGCGGTACTCAGAGTGACATATCTGTGCACTTAACTCAGCCCCACCCCGGGAATATGATGAAATACCCGGACTAGCGCTGTTCCAGGACATTGCGTGACACTAAATAACATTGATCAGTAGCAGGAATTTTAAACCCTAAACCACATTAGGGGATGATTCAATATTGATATAGTTTAGATTACGTTAATAACAAAACAAGTGGGCACGAAACGGGCCATGGGCGCAGATGTGGGGAAATATGATTTTTGGGCCCCGAAAACCACCTCCAAATGGCCCTGCAGTTTAAAAAAAAACACTGACAAAAGAGCCCAAACTACACCACTTAGAGCTACATACCACTATAAAATCACTGACGTATCAACATCAGAAGTTCAGCTGCAGTATCTAGAAACCCGCAAGGGACCTATTAAGGACATTGGCCTTCGTTTTCCTGCCCCCTACCTAATCACCTACCAAATATATCAAAGCTTCTCGGAATATGTTCTTTATAAACAGACAGACAGACAGACACACAGAGAGACAAACGGCACTGAAATTTAAAAACAACGTTCTTGCCGATGATAAAAATCTCACATTCACCATATCATGACTACATCAAGTATGCTGCTGGTTTCAGTCAGTTTTGCGGCATGGTGACAACGTTACCATCTTGCTCCAGCGAACCCCTCTTCAAAAACATACAGACAGACAGACATAAAGACAAACAGACGGCACCGAAAACAACCTTCTTCGCGAAGATAAAAACCCTACTAGCACTCACCAGTAGGGGCAGTGGGTACCGGCACAGAAAATTCAAGTCCGGTTCAGGTCCACGGACCTGAACCTGAGCCATTATGTGAGAACTTGTGAATGGACGATATGCAACATGGTGGTGATAACGATTACCTTCAGGCTGTGCAGAGGATATTGCGGACCTCTCCGCGCTGTGGAGTCGGTACGGCAGCTTCACTGATGTACACGCTGTACTCATGTCATGGTCACTAATAGGGGTGGATACCCACTATTATAGGGGTGGCTCCGATCCGTACCGGTACAAAACCGGTTTTTCTTGGTGGACCGTCACTACTGTGGGGAAGGTGAGATGCTGGTGGGAATTTGAATATGCTAACGTTTAGACATAATTAGTATCGAATGTGCTCGATTCACTTTTCTGTTTGTTTAGGCACCATGTTTACATGACACTGATAATGGGAAATATGCGACAATAACATTATTTTTGGCGTCAAACTACTGCCTAGCCTGGATACCAGACCCCAGCCCGATCTTAGAAATATCTATCGTGTCAACATGATATGTATTTCTGAGATCGGTCTGGTATCCAGGCTAACTACTGACTTGGATGTCTTAATTCGAAAAACACACAGCTATTGGTGACGTATATGGACCTGTGTATCACTCCACTGCTGTTTGATTGACATCTCAACCAGACTGAACAGTACTAACACTCTCCAAGCAGAAGTAGACGGGGGAAATTCATTCATTCACTTTTTTCCTACATGCCGTCTTTTTCTGTCGGGATAGCTGAAGACGACATATAAGGAAAAGGTCACAATTTCCCCACCAACCTCTGCTTGGAGAGTAACGAAATAGGTCGCCTGAAAAACAGTAGACATTGGCCAAATCCTCCATGTAAACAGACTTACACGCATGTCAGACATGCACATTGTACTCCTCAGATCCTCTGACATGTCAAGTTGGCCAATTTCTGGTTGGAGATATTGTAAATGTATTTAATTTCGCGGGGATTTAATTTCACAGTAGCGGGAAAATAGAGTCTTCGCGGTGGTTTGAGTTTAGGCGAAACCCGCGAACATAAAACCACCGCGAAAGTTTCTGCATTTAGAGTATTCGGGTCCACTTTGTAATGTGTCCCAAAGTAAAGGTAGCTATTAAAGTGGGAGAGAAGAGTATCAAAGTTAAACCATTGAGCTGTTATCTGAATATGAGTACACCTTTATACATACTGTTTGCTCACGTTGTTAACCTCTGCTACCTTCTGTTTACCTAAGTAAGAGTCTCTCTATTGTAGAGTCCTTCAATACTTCTGCTTGTTGACTTTACCCTACTTATTCTGAGATTATTGACCATTTTTGTTTCATGAATGTTTCTGCATATCTTTAAGTATCCCTCCCAAGTGTTTGCCTTCTGCGTTGCATCCAGGGGGGTTGTTTGACATTGATAAACGTCTCACGTTCGCTATACCCCTGTTACAATACCCACGATCTTCGGGCGTATCGATGGAAGGTCGGCCATATTTTAGAATAAGACCGACAGAGGATTGCGCGTATTTTTCCACCTGAAAACTGTCCCTGTCACATATAAGCCATACTTTGTACCTTGTACAATTGTTGTGCAATAAAGCTATAATTATAAGCGAGGCTCGGGCGATTGCCGCAGACTCGTCGTCCGATCGATTTCCGCCAAATGTGACAGGGGTGTAACGTGGAGCAGAGGCTAGTTGTTTGCCGGCCTTCTCGTTACTACACGTTGACCCTGCGCATGCGCAGTGGCCGTTCCGCCTGCCGTCCGCGCGTCGCCCTGAATCCTGATTCCTGCCGTGATGATGCAACACGCGGGAAACCCGCTCCTCTCAGCTCACAGATCGATACTTAGTGCTCTGCAGATGCATGCATGACATCTGAGCTCTCACGGTGTGATATTGTAGGCCGTCAGGGCCAGTAATACACACTGGTAACGATTTACCTCAAGTAACGTAAATTTTCCCCCCGTTTATAATCATTCATTCATTCTGTTAATTTCCTTTCCATCCTTTACAATATAAAATGATCACTTTTCACGCATAACCGAAGGATCTAAAAAATATAGTAGATTTCTTCTTTAGAGTTAATATACTGTCATGAATGTCCTGTAGGCGTTATTGCACAGTAAGTCCCTTTTCACTGGTCCAGGAGGTTTCTGTTCGTTTGTTGGTCCATTCATTCATTCACTCATCCATTCATTCGTTCGTTCGTTAATCTATTCATCCATCCATTCATTCATTCATCCTGTCATTACGCGCAATATTTAGAAAAGCTTTGTGGAAAAGGATCTACTGCTCGTGTCACTGAGGCTACCGTATGATATGATCACATGGCAGAGGAAGATAATTGACTTCACCATGCCGACCACGCACCGAAACCCGGGAGATAAGGCCCCCGGACCAGCTGTTACCTGATCTTACCTGGCGGCGTCTCCGCGACACGTCTGACAGGTGAGAACAGATCTCCCCGCCGGGACAGCGTCAAGCCAGGAGTCAGCGCTAGCCGCATAATCGCCGGGCAGGGCACCTGATAGGGATACATTCTAGTCACCACATATACCGGGCGGGGCACATGATAAGAATACATTCTATCTAGCAGGGAGTCGGCTAGAGTTACCTCGGTGTGAACACATGCTATAAACAGCACGAAACAACACCATGACGTCCTTCAGTTCAGAAAACCGAAGAATAATGTTTTTTAAAGCGCAAATTGCGTTCCTAGTGGTACACGACATTTTATAATAAAGCGGACATACCGTTATTATTACTCCAACAAAGGCGGCAGATGTCTAGTCTCTACCAGACCTCCGGATCGCTGGAAAAAT
>NW_023365728.1:158137-188624 GCF_000003815.2 Branchiostoma floridae
CGGCTTACTCCTCTGATTTGTTCCATTTCTACGATTTTTCCAGCGATCCGGAGTCTGGTAGAGACTAGCAGATGCCGGCAAGGCCGCCCGGTTTGGCCGCAAGGCGCTCTCGGGACTAGGCTTCTGTTGTTCTGGCTAAACTAAACTGTGTGTTTATTGTTTATCACCTGACAGTTCTGTTGATGTACGGGTCTCGGCTAAGCCCGAGCGGAACGGACAGGGAAACATCGCAGTAAGAGCCTCCTGTGCAGGCCTTCTAGGGATGGTGGTTTTATTTTGAAAAGCACTATCAATAAATTTCTAGGAATTTAAAAAAAAATAAAAATCACCGCGTCCTTATGCTGGGGAGATATTCTAGGGTGGCATATAAGATCATATGATGATGATGATATAAGGTCTCCTCTGCCCATGTGTTAAACATCCCGAGTCATCGTTCCCTCAAATGTAAACGCGGCGCTCCAAGAAGGCTGCGGATGAGGCTATGCAGACCCACTTGTCTCCAAGCAGATGTCAGGTGGAGGACTGTTAGGGTTTTATGACACAGGATTCTATCACTGCCGAAGAGAACGTTGTTGTTATGTTACAATAACTCTCGTGTCATGGATGCACTTGGATGCACTCGTGTCATGGATCACACAGCCTTGTCTTGTTTGGATAATTGACCCTGACCGTGAGTTATGTACGAACCCTCCCCACACTAAAAGTGGCCCAGCTGACCGCGAGTTCTAAGAAACGAACCATCCCCTCACTCCGAGCTCAGCTCGCGCGAGCTGAAAACACGAACATCCATCTCTCCGTGGCGGGTAAACATGTTGTTGCCGAACTTCGGCGTGTGTGTGGATAACATGTTGTTATATTATTAGTGGCTTGTGTAGTTTACTGTTTATATAGTGGCGTGTTGTTATAATGATAGCGGCTTGTGCAGTGAGTAACGTGTTGTTATATTATAATAGGGCTGACCAGCCGACCCTGCCTACTGCTGCGGCCTGCAGGACGTTCCCTCCATCGGGCTGTGACGGCATAGAAACATTACATCATCACCGCCAATGTCAAGGACAACGCTTCAGGGGATATGCAAAGTATGCACCTGATATGTTGCCATAGCAACGCATGGCGACTCCATTTGCCGCTGGAAAATTGTACAAATTGTCAAAAATAACATCTCAGAGAAGTTTAATGATATTATTAACAACCCATGGGAGTACTTCGGAGGGGGATGTTACCGAATCTCATGGCCAATTATTAATCTCCAAGCAGATCCTACAGTAGCATGAGATAGTATCAAAAGCTGCCAGAGGAGTGAAGCCGGCCAAGGAGTGTGTTTGGCTACTGGGGTAAATGGACACCTCTTGGCTAACTATACTCTTTGGCCAGTTTGGTACTATCATATGACATCATAGGATCTGCTTGGAGATTAGCCAATCATCACCCTTTTGCTGCATGATGGTGATGATGTTTTGTACGATCCACCATCTCATCGGTTAGTGACGTCATCCCGGATGGCCTTCAAGTCGTTGATGTGCGAAACTAGAGATCAGCAGATTTTCCCGGGCGGGAAGTAGGTCATGGGTTATCACCGACTTAGCCTGGTATCCAGCCGTAATATAGCTTCCGAGTCTCTTCTCTCCTTTCAATTGCCAAAGAGGAGAGAAGAGACTCGGAAGCTTTATTACGGCTGGATACCGGGCTATCACCGACTTACACTACACTGCGGTATTCAACCTCATTTTTACGAATTTATGCGAATCTTAGGTGAATCTTAGGTATTATACACTACGAAAGTTTACAGAATATGATCCTTGCTGTAAGTAAACGTTATGGCCCTATGTTTTTCCCAGCTGTTGACAAAGGTCATGGCTAATTCACACGACCTTGCCGCATGGTCGTCACGTCTTCTCGTGTCAACAAGGCCACATAGGTCTCACGTCTTCACATGTCAACAAGGACACATAGGCGTCACGTCTTTAGCATGTAAACAGGGCCACATAGGGTGAGTCCAACTTTTGTGTTGGATATTACAGTGGATAAACTAGTTCAATACTAAAGGCCACATAGGAGTCATGTCTTTACATGTCCACAAGGCCACATAGGCGTCAAGTCTTTAGCATGTCAACAAGGACAAGTAGGCGTCACGTCTTCAGCATTTTAACAAGGCCACATAGGCCAACTATGGAGCGAGAACCACGTGCTTGTCATCATTCGATTCACAATGTCTATTTTGCCGTGACGCTGAGAGGTCCGCAATATCCGCTGGACAGTGAAGGTAACCGTTATCACCACCATGTTGCATATCGTCCATTCACAAGTTCTCACATAATGACTCAGGTTCAGGTTCAGGTCCGGACCTGATCCTCTGGTTTTATGACACAGGATACTATCACTGCTGAAGAGAACGTTCTTGATATGTTACAATAACTCCCCTATCATGGGTGCACTTCAGAATCGAACATCCATTTCTCAGTGGCGGTAAACATGTTGTTGCCAAGCCGCGGCGTTTGTGTGGATAACATGTTGTTATGATATTAGCGGCTTGTGCAGTGAGTAACGTGTTGTTATATTATAATAGGGCTGCCTATACTTCTCAGAGAAGTTTAATGATATTTAAAATCAACCGCCCATGGGAAGACTTCGGAGGGGGGATGTTACCGAATGTCGTGGCCAATTATCAATCTCCAAGCAGATCCTACGGTTGCATGAGATAGTATCAAAAGCTGGCAGAGGAGTGAAGCCGGCCTTTGAGTGTGTTTCACTGCAAGGCAAATGTACACCTCTTGGCTGACTACACTCCTTGGCCAGTTTGGTGCTATCTTATGACATCATAGGATCTGCTTGGAGATTAGCCAATCATTACCCTTTTGCTGAATGATTTCTTCGATCCATCATCTCATCGGTTAGTGACGTCATCATGGATGGCCTTCAAGTCGTTGATGTGCGAAACTTGAGATCAGCAGATTTTCCCGGGCGGGAAGTAGGTCATGGGTTATACCGACTCGGGGCACTACATTGTGGTATTCAAGCTCATTTTTACGAATTCATGCGAATCTTTCTTAGATTCTTACGGAATATACAAGTTTTGCAGAGTACATACGATTCTTATTGTAAATTGTGCCCCTATGTTTTCCTCAGCTGTTGACAGAGGTCACGGCTAAATCACACGACCTTGCCACATGGGCGTCACGTCTTCTCCTGTCAACAAGGCCACATAGGTCTCACGTCTTCACATGTCAACAAGGGCACATAGGCGTCACGTCTTTAGCATGCAAACAGGGCCACATAGGGTGATTCCAATTTTTGTGTTGGATATTACAGTTAAACTAGTTCAATATCATAGGCCACATAGGAGTCATGTCTATGTCAACAAGGCCACATAAGTTAGGCGTCACGTCTTCAGCATGTCAACAAGGCCACATAGGCCAACTATGGAGTGAGAACCACGTGCTTGTCATCATTCCATTCACAATGTCTATTTTGCCGTGACGCCGTCGATACGGAGGTTTGCTGCGTTTTAAAAAGAAGTTATAACGCACATAGTTGTTTTCATTGTTTTTATTATTCTGAGGACCCTCATGGATATTGAATAAGAAAAATGATAACAGCATGCCAAGTAGACCGCTACTATGGCTTCTAGAGGTTCGAGAGTACTCTCCAAGCAGAGGTTAGGCTCCGGCTTCCTTCGGGCGTCTATTCAAAATGTTTTTCTCAGGCGTTCTGTCTGTCCTATTATTGGCTGCCGGACAGAATACCTGATAGAGTGAAACAAAAAGAACAACAAAACGCATGAACGACCCCCCAACCGACGCCCCTAACCTCTGCTTGGAGAGTAATTCCGGAGTCCCAAAGTTTCGTAAAAGACCTTAAATAATTTCCATCCATATTTCACCACTGTCGTCCCTGGAGAGCACCGCGGGGAATGTTGGAACCAGCAGCAGCAGAATGGTCGTGTCGTGTTCGATGCTTCTCTCCAAGCAGAGGTCAGGTAAGGTCCGGCTGGGTTTGGACGTTATTTTTAATAGGCGGTTTAGTCAGGCTTTCTATTTTGTAAGAAAGTCACAGGTTGGCTTTGCGACATTAAGAAACCCTGACAAAGTAGAAAGCCCGACAATAACGCCTGGGATACGTCCAAAACCAGCCGGAGCCTAACCTCTACTTCGTAGATCGGTAGATAGAGTCATGACGTTAGTACGCTAGAGAGTTAGCCAGCCGGAACAATCATTTCCTCACTCCGTATGTCGTGTGCTGTTCCCTAGCCGGCTGTACTCCTCTGACCGGCATACTCTTCTATTTGTTCCATTTCTATGGTTTTCCCAGCGACCTATGTAGTCTGGTAGACACTAAGCCCGGTGGAATAGGACGGTACTCGTGCCAGGCTACAGCAGGCCTGTGAGGACACAGGACAATGTGTGGTGTGATCTCTTATGAGCAAAAGGTACTTTGTGGAATTATGTGAATTATGCGAAATTTGCAAATATCCCACATCGCATTGCACGGTGAGACATGAACTCCCCTCCCCCACCACTCCCATACCGCACCCCTCTCCCCTGCAGTTGCCAGGCAAGTGGAATCCATTCAGTGGCGATGAGTCGTTCACACATCGCTCTGTAACATTGCATGTTGTTGTATGGAAGCGCTCCCAGCGATCAGTTGGAGAAGCACAACCATTTCTTCTTTTGACGCACCACCCTCGTAAGGCAATAATGAATTGCTTATCTGGATTATATGGCTGACATCCACGCTTTGAACTCTTTTTCTGTCCAGAGAGTTTTTCCCGCTCTCATCAGTTATGGGGTTCCAGAGAATGTAATCCAAACAGTAATTCAACATGGCCTAACCCAATGTCCGAGTATTGCACATGCCCCTGGTTTGTACAGTGAAGCTACACAGACGATACTTTATCGTAAATCAGGATCATATCCTCCTCCGTGTTGTATATATGCATGACGCTCCCGGCATCCAACGCGAACTCGCCGTCAAGGTCCGTACACTGCGTCCCTACACTTTTCCTGGCGGGATGATCGGTAGGTGGCGCCTTTGTATCAGCAGCAAGAGCTTTTTCTTCACCCGGGACGTTAGCAGCATCATTCTAGTTTTGAGAAAAGATAAGGGACATAAACATTGGAAGAATGAATAAATGGATGGATTATTGAATGGATCATTCACATCACAGAACACTTAGCATAACATATGCACTGTGTAGCTTACAAACATAAACAAAGCATTATAAACGCCGATGAAAGTTAGACATTCAGGTAATAAGATACGCCAAGGCAAAAGCACTGGATATGATTTTGGAAACGGTCAGACGTTTCAAACAACATCTGTTATCTTTCGTCAAAGGCTTATTTTCCTAACAGGAAAGATAAAAACCGACTCACCTGTTTCTCGCCCCCCTCCCCCGCGGAGAACCTGCCCAGCGACACCAGAAACAGGATGCACGTGCCGACGATGGGCGGCGCGCCTGCGTAGAAGAACGCCGCGTTGTAGGACCCTGTGTAGTCGTAGATCCACCCTGAAGCCAGTGAAGGCAGGAAAAAACGAACAAGTCACGCCACTGTGCTTATCTCTTTTCACAACGTGCGCTGCGACCTTCCCTCCTCTGATATCCAAGGGCGCCATAGGGAGGACTTTACAGGAAAAACAATGTAAGTCCATTTGTATATCCTTATAGTTTGCCACTCAATATTGGACCACCCTGCCGAAGCTGTAGGGCTCTGAGGCTTTACCGTACACATGTATCTATGACTGAAGTCCCAGCGGCGCCCGACCGTGAGTGGCACGGAGGCCAGGACCAGCAGGAGCCGAGGCTGTAGGGCTGATATGGCCGTGTATGGCCGTATATCTATGGCCGTATATGGCCGTATATGACAGTATATCTAAGACTGACCTGCCAGCGGCGGCCCCATCGTGAGCGGCACCGAAGCCAGGCCCAGCAGGAAGCCGGAGCTGTAGGGCTGATACGGCCGTATATCTATGGCCGTATATGGCCGTATACTAGTATCTATGCCTGTATGGCTGATGATGTCTAACCTGCCAGCGGCGGCCCCACCGTGAGCGGTACGGAAGCCAGGCCCAGCAGAAAGCCGATGGCCTGCGAAGCGTCCTCCGGCCCCACAAGGTCGAAGGCGATGGGGCCGATCAGCGCCACGAAGCAGCCGTCGAACACGCCGAGTACCAGGACCGCGCACACCAGCGCGTAGTAGTGCCGCAACACGGGCAGGAGGGTCGTCACGATACCTGGGGAGATACACACTAGTCAAACACGCCGAGCACGAGAACGGCGCACACTAGCGCGTAGTAGTGCCGCAACACGGGCAGGAGGGTCGTCACGATACCTGGGGAGATACAGACTAGTCAAACACGCCGAGCACGAGAACGGCGCACACCAGCGCGTAGTAGTGCCGCAAAACGGGCAGCAGGGTCGTCACGATACCTGGGGAGATGCACAGTAGTTAAACACGCCGAGCACGAGAACGGCGCACACTAGCGCGTAGTAGTGCCGCAACACGGGCAGCAGGGTCGTCACGATACCTGGGGAGATACACACTAGTTAAACACGCCGAGCACGAGAACGGCGCACACTAGCGCGTAGTAGTGCCGCAACACGGGCAGGAGGGTCGTCACGATACCTGGGGAGATACACGTACAGTAGTGAGGTAGGGCTGATAACACGCCGAGCACGAGAACGGCGCACACCAGCGCGTAGTAGTGCCGCAAAACGGGCAGGAGCGTCGTCACGATACCTGGGGAGATACACACTAGTTAAACACGCCGAGCACGAGAACGGCGCACACTAGCGCGTAGTAGTGCCGCAAACGGGCAGGAGCGTCGTCACGATACCTGGGGAGATGCATATTGATTAGCACAGTCAGCGATGTGTGAAAAACGGAAAACACTGCCACACACTTTCCCTATGACTGTCCTTGGTGCTGAACGGCCTTCCCTTCCCTGAACTGTTTCATTAGGTTGGTAAGTCACTGGATAACAGAGTTCTCTGCACACAACAACCAAGAGTTTTATTCAAGACCGACGTTGCAGTGTCTGTCACGTTCCTCATGGCAATTCGGAATAATTCTTAAGGCCTTAAAAGATATCTTGTATTCAAATCGTAGTACTTCTATTCCCCGAAGTACTGAGGCGAGGAGATCTAACTCTTTTAGTACAATTGTCAACACAATCAGATATTACCCATCCCTGTTCTTCAGAAATTGACGATTTTTAAGCGACCTACCGATGACGAGGAAAGAGAGTTGCTGCAGCATAATCCTATTGACGCATGCGCAGTCCGAGACCTTGCCGAACACCAGCCGGCCGACCCCCGAGGCGGCGCCCATGTACGTCACCAGGGCCGCGCCGTTCGCCTTGGGCATCACGTGGCGCACATAGTTCACCTGTGGGGATATAGGGTCATGGCGGTTATAGGTACATGTACGTCACCAGGGCCGCGCCGTTAGCCTTGGGCATCACGTGACGGACATAGTTCACCTGTATGGAGATAGGGACATGTCGGATATAGGTACATGGTGGTTATAGGTACATGGCGGACATAGGTATATGGTGGATATAGTTCACCTACGGGGATATAGGGACATGGCGGAGATAGCCACATGGCGGATATAGGGACAAGGCGGACATAGTTCACCTTTGCGGACATAGGCGCATGGCGGATATGGGTACATGGCGGATATGGGTACATGGCGGATATAGGTACATGGTCATCATTAGCGTAAATGTAAAATGTAACGTTACTTGTATTCCCTAGTACAAATGTAGAAGAAAAGTCGAAAATCTCCAGTACTTACTATGTGTACGTACGGCACGAAGTATCCAAACAGCGCGAAAGGAACACCTATGGCCCAAATAACGTATCTTCTGTTCCGCCATATTCTCAAGTTCAGGTGCTTTTTGACCTTCTCCACGAATGTTCTTCTTCTGTTGTTCCCTGCAGTCCCGTTCTCCAACGCCCGGGGGCGCTTCTCCAGTAGCGGCGCGTACGCGCAGGCGCACAGCACCAGAGTGCCCACCAGCCCGCTGAGCGCGCGGAATGTCGGGAAGAGTCCGAGTTCCCTGAGCATGAAGCGGAGCAGTATCGGCAGCACCATGGTGAACAGGCTGCTGCCGAACGTCACCAGGCCGTTCACCAGACCCATCCGCCTGTGGAAGTAGTGCCCGAGGATGACCAGGGAGGGGGTGTAGGCGAGAGACGAACCCAGCCCCACCAGCACCCCGTAGGTGAGATACAGCTGCTGCAGGTGGGACACGGCGGAGCTGGACAGCATTCCGATAAACGCCACCACTCCCCCCGCCACGGCCGTGGGTCTGCAGCCGAACTGGTCCGTCAGCACGCTGGCCAGGGTCGAGCAGAAAAACGTCACTCCTATGGCTGTAGAACCCACCCAAGCTGCAGAACAACACAAAACACAACTCAACATGTGATCTACTCGGTCACATGCAGCCGAACTGGTCCGTCAGTACACTGGCGAGGGTTGAGCAGAAGAACTTCACTCCTACGGCTGTAGATCCCACCCAAGCTGCAACAACACAAAACACAGCTCAACATGTGATCTACTATAGCTGTAGATCCTACCCAAGCTGGGGAACACAAAACACAAACGTTAACGTCACACCGATAGCTGTGGAGCCTACTAATGCTGAGGACAACATGTGACCAACTCAGTAGGTGCGCTAACCTACCTATAGGCATAGAGCCCACCCAATCTGAGGAACAGAGAACACAAGAATTTATCTTTACCAGATAGCCTATGTCGCCCCCCGTCTCGGTACAATCATAAAACACTATCTAGGTTTGCCGTATGAGGCAAGATAATCTCCAATATATAATGTTTCTCATAGTCACTCCTATGCTTACATGGCAGCATTAGAGACCTAAAGCGGGTGCCAACTGTGTCAGGAAATTGCCCAGGGTTTGCGAATTCCCTTTCTGACGTGCCGCCCCGTGCGACGCATTTGCGTATAAAGCCCAGATAAGCAGGTTATTGGAAATCAACGTGAAAAAAGAAAGACGTAAAAAGCTTAAGGTTGAAGATCTCAACGAGACATGCACCGTAATAAAAGGATATTCACTTATGATACTTTCAAGTGACATATTGCGCCGATTGCTGCCGGTTTGGCCTCAGGATGTTTTCTCCAGCTTGTTTTGGATACTTTGAGGTGTTTTTATGGGATTTCTATCCGTTCTGGTTTTCTCTATGTATACCAGTGACAGGCAATCAAAACGAAAACCTGGCATATTATGATTGAAATGAAAGTCAAAACAAACGTCTGGAAACCGTCCAAAACAAGCCGAGCCTAACACAATACATCGATGACACCATACTAATCACCGTATACATGCCCCTTTGCACACTGGCGTGAATATTGGGGTAAAAAATGTACCTATTACAATTTTCCCGCCACTGAGGAGATACGTATGATGCATGCCACCAAGACAAAGTCTTACACAGCGCTTATTCCAATTTTCCTACCAACGTTGCAGGAGACATCTCACCTCACCTCACCGGTCCCATAGCCTCACCGGCCGTAGGGGCAGCAATGCCATCAACACATCTACACTAGAACAGATTGACACCGTAAAGTCATAAACCATAACCCCATGTCGTGTACCTGTCTGGAAAGCGTCTGACCCCGGGAAGGCCTGTATGTGAACTATCATCTATGTACATGTATCATAGTGTATGTACATGACAAACTCTTACATATGGGTTTTAATGTGTACCTGTCTGGAATGCGTACCGGGCCTGCACCTGATGATACTGTACATAAACCACTAACACATGCCGCGTACCTGTCTGGAAAGCGTCTGACCCCGGGAAGGCCTCCAGCAGCGCCACGAACAGAACCCCGGACGTGTTGAGCAGCCCGAAGATCGTCCCGTTGGTCCACATGGCGGCCAGACACACGGCCCAGCCGTACCCGCCTTCGGGAGGCCCGCGCTGTGCCCCCGACGGGCTCCGATCAGCGGCCCGGTCCGGCACATCAGTGGCCCATCCGTACCCGCCTTCGGGAGGCCCGCGCTGTGCCCCCGACGGGCTCCGGTCAGCGGCCCGGTCCGGCACATCAGCGGCCCAGCCGTACCCGCCTTCGGGAGGAACCCGCTGTGCCCCCGACGGTCTCCGGCTAGCGGCCCGGTCCGGCAAATCAGCGGCCCGGTCCGACATCAAGAGCTAACAGTACCAGGCAGACTGACTGCCATGGCTATGGCCCCGGGGAAAACAATTTGAGTGTTTGGCATAAATGCCGCGAGCTGGCTCTCTTGACCAATTCTGCCTATTTTGCCGAAGTCTGCGATTCGTCCCCGTCAGAAGGCCTGGTAGAGGCTATACCTACTCCCGTACGCCCGTAAGAAGGCCTGGTGGCGCCCGTAAGAAGGCCTGGTGGAGGCTACATACTCGATCCCGCACGTCCGTGTAAGAAGGCCTGGTGGAGGCTAATCAGGTTACAGGCATCACTGACCCACAGTAGAAGCCCCTCCTCTCCGGTTAGCTCAGTGAAACAATTGACGCACCGCGGCCCGACCCGTCCTGTGTTATGTTAGCTGCTTATGTTACTGACAAGTCGCTGTACAATAAGAATAACCCTGGAGCAATGCCAAGATCACATTCGGCCCAACATATCACATTCGGTCCTGCATACCGCCCGTATGCCCTGCCGCATTCACAGCTTACACAAGCGCACTTCCCAGGAAACGCCCCCGTATCCGATATATACACGCCTCCCAAACACAGAACGTTATCGACAAAATTAGAAAATATCGATGATGACAGCCGGCGATCAATACGCGCGGTTGCCGCATTGGGAAGAGCATGACGCAACATACCAATCGGATTGTACCATGTCAACACGGGAGGGGGGTGATGAATACAGAACTACTAATGAATCGTTCTTTATCTATTTACAGCCATGACCTCAATGTTTCACTCATGACCTCAATGAAAAGCGGCCAGCAGGACGATTTGAGCTTTCATGAATAAATAAAGGTACAAATTAATCTCCAAGCAGACGAACCGTTGGCACGGCAACATGCAAAACAGTATCCAACTGGCTTCAGTCCATGTATTTCATCATCATGTCGCTGTTGGATAGTCTCCAAGCAGACCCTACGGTACCTTGGAGATAATATCAAAGCTGGCAAAGGAGTATAGCCGGCCAAAGGCAGTCAAACGGGCACCCGGTGCCGCTATACCAAGTCCCTTGCCAGCTTTGATACTATTTCTAAGGCACCGTAGGGTCTGCTTGGAGACTAGCTGTTGGAAACTGTTTGGCTCTTTGATGCCGCCGGTAGATCTGATTGGACCTTACTTTGAATATCTTGAATATAATACACAAACCTAAACCCTTTCCCTGACGCCAAGACGGGCTCGATCATGCCAAGCAGTGGTAATTACTCTCCAAGCAGAGAAGTAATAGTAATTACCCTTCCCATGCTCGAAGGGTAATTACTCTGCTTGGAGAGTAATTACCCTTCGAGCATGGTTTTAAAACAAAGTCATTATTATAGGGCTTATTCACGTGACGTCATCACCCCTTGCTCCCGTGCGCCGCCATCTTGGGGTCCATGCGCTACACAGTACAGCGACTGTACAGCGTGGGTCCCCAAGTGTCCGAAGAAAGTGAAGTGGGTTGCACGATGTTTGACTATACAAAGAGTCTACAACCTTAAATCTTATTTTCACTACATAAGTCGGGTAGAAATCACCCATTTTCCCATTATCAGTGAGGGAAAGTTTGACCCACTCCGGGTCCCCGAGCACGGCAACAGTGACAGTGGAAAGTTATCTGACCCATCGTTTACTGTCTTGTTCAGATACAAAATTTGTACTACACACATTCGTTCTGAAAATTCTACCAGTAAGATGAGCTCTACTTATGGCAGAAACTTACATTTGTTTCCGAGTCGTAGCACTAGTACATGACTTCGTTCCCGTCCCGGCTTTGCTTGTTTGTTACACGAGAAACGCGAAACAAACTTAACTGTTACCCGATGTGTGTAGGCTTTACCAGTGCTAGACCAACATCCCACCACAAGATAGCACACCCTGATTATGAACCTAAACGCTTTGAAGGGAAATTGTGCGTTGCATAAGACATATTTTCAATTTTACGGAGAGTTGCATAGCGAGCCGCTGTGAGCCTCGCTCAAAGTGGACCCCAAAATGGCCGACTTCGCTCGTTGCCATGGCGTCCGGAGGGTGGATCACGTGACTGAATAAGCCCTATAGATCTACCAAGGAGCTTTTATCAGCTGATAAAAGCTCCTTGGATCTACAAACCATTTTCGTACCAACCCCATTATCTCATTACTTTCATCATGACGACCGGAAGTTATTCCCCCGGGAGCGGAAACTACGACCTCCCCCATCTCCGGGCCGCGGGAATGTGGGACATCATCACCATGGTAACCGTCTCCTCTTCACTGACATCTGCAGAGGATGCTTGGAAACCTTCCAACAATCTCCAGGCAAGCGGTATTTGGCGTAGTTTCAAGGCCAGGATAAATATAATACCCCAATAATAATCTATATAGCTTTTCCCTTTTGACTATCGTCAGCAGGAAATGGGGCATGTTTTCCGCGACGTTCTGTCGGGTTGCTCAGGTACTGGATAACAAAGTTCTTTGCACACAACCAAGGGTTTCATTTAAGAAGGACGTCTGTCACCTTCCTCAGCGCAAGTCTGACGGGTTCTGTTACGTTCTAGAAGCAGGTGGCGCTGCTAACGTTTGGGGCTGCATCTGTAAGCAGCGCCACCTACCTGCAGTGTGTAACAGAAGCAGTCAGAATTCCCAAGGAAGGTGACAGTCACCAAAACAGCTTGAGGTTATCAACTACATGTGGTTTCATTTGGACTCATTGAAAACAAGTCTATATGGGCAACCATACAGAAAAAAAATAGCAGAGCATGTCTACATGGTGAGATATTTTAATGGTTGTTCTACAGACTACAGTAATGTTTTACTACAGCAGGATTATTCATGTTGAGTTCTTCACCTTCCAGAGTCTGCCCACAAACTACTTTTATGTACAAGAAAGCTGGAGTTTAACAAGGGTTGGAGGCAGTGGTACGTATAGGTTACCTGTACATATACATGCACATGTATACCTGTATGGTGGCAGTCATACATATAGGTTACCTGTACATATACATGCACATGTATACCTGTACGGTGGCAGTCATACATATAGGTTACCTGTACATATACATGCACATGTATACCTGTATGGTGGCAGTCATACATATAGGTTACCTGTACATATACATGCACATGTATACCTGTATGGTGGCAGTCATACATATAGGTTACCTGTACATATACATGCACATGTATACCTGTACGGTGGCAGTCATACATATAGGTTACCTGTACATAGACATGCACATGTATACCTGTACGGTGGCAGTCATACATATAGGTTACCTGTACATATACATGCACATGTATACCTGTATGGTGGCAGTCATACATATAGGTTACCTGTACATAGACATGCACATGTATACCTGTACGGTGGCAGTCATACATATAGGTTACCTGTATAACAGTCGTACGTATAGGTTACCTGTATGGCAGTCTTCTGTCAGAACGTTTGGCACACCCAATATAATACAATATACACATCACAAAGACACGAACTCCGCCTCAAAGCTAGGGCAAGACACAATCTGAAGTGTCCTGGTAAATTTACAGGGGGAGTCAAAAAGTAAATTCCTTTGTTTCAATACAATCTCATTTTTTTCACTGAATGAGTCGAAATATGGCAAAATGTAAATGAAAAGAAGATTTGTGCCTTTACATTTGTGCTAAATTTTAACCCCTTTGATAACAAGTGAGCTTCTTGTAAAATAACTTGGGCTACTTTTTGACTTGCCCAGAACTGCAAGGTGAAAAAAAAGTAAAAACGATTGAAGTATAATTTCTATGGTTACGGTTTTCCACAACTATTTTGTCTACGGATTTGTGCTATACTCTACCACAGAGTGTTGTCAGTAAAATGGCTACAAAACTTTTCCACTGAAGCCCTTCATAACAGGCCTCAATGTAGCTAACCTTAATCTATTACAAATATGATAATATTTATCACATCCCGTGCTGTCTATTTCACCTGGCAGAAAACTGAATGGATCCAAGAATATTCAACATCAAGTCAAAAGCTGGTCATTCAAGAAGATAAAATATTTCCACATTTTGTACATTGATCCAGACTGGCTGATTTTTCATTCACAATCTGTAAGTACCAGGGTACCGAACACAGAGCTCTCTAGCAGTTTTGGTTGCCATTTTCTTGTGGTTTGGGGGATTTCAAAACTTGACAATATTTGCAAGTTATCTTCAATATTAACATTTCTTTGCATGCTCTCAGGATTGCTACAAGAAGTACTTGTAACATCCATCAGTCCCATAGCTTGTAACAGTAGCAAAAATGTACACATTATTGTATTAAAGTTTTACTGCTACACTTAGAATTCCCATTCTAGAAGAATTACACGGATTTGCTGGGATTGATACTTTAAACAGATTGCAACTTTACACACATTCATCACATCCTTAACCAGTCTTTGCTACACCTTTTTCTCATCCAAGTCTTGAGATATTTGGATTATTAAGTGCAGACAAACCTACACTAGTACTACATGCACATAAACATAACATGTGTGCTTATTACTCAAGCTGCCTGTAAAATATATACTGCAAGACTCCAACATGGATGTATGTACCCAATACATCATGTACTGCCCTATGTTTACATGATGTACATGTAACCCACTGTTATTCACTGGCCTTAGCTGAAGCTGTATATATAGGGCTGATATCAACCAGGGTTTACCATGGTGGTCATACTTACAAACTGGGCTTGGAACAAAGGTATAACATATCACTTAGAGCAAAGGTATAACATATAACTTAGCTGACACGACACAGTGTTTTCTGTGGCGCTACGTTGTGATCATGACTGCATGACAATTTCTTAACCATCAACTTTATACAATTACAAACACTGCCGAAGCCATATTGCCATTCTTTACTTAACTGCCAAATGTAGCTGCATATTAGATTACTTACTTATTATAAATAACCAATGCTCCCTTCTACAGGGTTTGTTCAATGTATTTCATTAAAAACATCACATGGTGATTCAAGCCTAAGAACAATACAATTGGTCTATGTTGGTCTACTCGATAAGCTGTTAAAATATTTGCTATTGCGTTGTGCAGGCACCGGAACTCAAACCTTCGGGTGTACTGCATATAAACTAGACTCTACCAGGCTCCACAGGTTGCTGCATAAATAGGAGAAACTGGCCAAATAGACAGACAACATGCCAGAGGAGTTTGCTGTCACCAACTGTTCTCCCCGGCCAGCTATCGCTTTCGTAAGTTATCTGTCTATTGGGCCCATTTCTACTACTTTCCCAGCCACCTGTGGAGCCTGGCGGAGGCCACATATAATTTACATTTCTCCAGACAGAGGTTTCCACCCCAGAATGGAGGGATGACGCAGGAGGGTCCTGGGACAGCCCAGGTGGCGCTCGTGTGGACAGGTGAGCTCTCCTGACGACAGGTGTGGACAGGTGAGCTCTCCTGACGACAGGTGAGCTCAGGTCTTGCCAGTCTTGAGCTTGTCGATGACGTGGCAGAGTTTGAGCGCCGTCCCCAGCTTCAGGCCCATGTACTTCATCATCATGTCACTGTTCAGGAGCAGCAGGGCCTTCCCGTCGATCTCCTGTGGGGGAGGGGGGCAACATGAGAACATTAGGGGGAGGGGGGCAACATGAGAACATTAGGGGGAGGGGGGCGAGAGTTTAGCATGAACCAGTTCACCTGTAAACATGTACTTCATCATCATGTCACTGTTCAGGAGCAGCAGGGCCTTCCCATCGATCTCCTGGGGGGAGGGGGGCAACATGAGAACATTAGGGGGAGGGGGGCAACATGAGAACATTAGGGGCAACAGCAGGGCCTTCCCATCGATCTCCTGGGGGGAGGGGGGCGACATGAGAACATTAGGGGGAGGGGGGCAACATGAGAACATTAGGGGGAGGGGGGCAACATGAGAACATTAGGGGCAACAGCAGGGCCTTCCCGTCTATCTCCTGTGGGGAGGAGGGCAACGTGAGAACATTAGGGGGAGGGGGGCGAGAGTTTAGCATGAAACAGTTCACCTGTAAACATGTACGAGGGGCGTGTAATTAGTAATGGTCCTGACCCATTTCCCATAGCAGGAGATTAATGAAACTTGGCACAGTTATTAGTCTTTCTCTTCATAGGAATCACCCAGAGTTATGCATTTCTCCCATCGTTTGATGCAGCTCTGGACACCGATTTTGTAGGACACCCCAGGTTGGTCCTCCAACTGATGCCTCATCAATGGCACAAGAGGGACGACCAGGTCTGGGAGCTGTTTCCACAGACTTCCAGCCACGTTTGAATTCAGGATGCCAGCGTTTTACAAGGTCATATGATGGGGCATCATCACCATAAGTTTCATTTATTTCATCAAAAGTCTTCTTTGGTGTGCGTCCTTTCAAATACAAAAACCGGATCACTGCGCGACACTCAACTGGTTCCATTTCACACCTGGTCCATTTCGCACCTGACTAAGTTCAAACACCAGTAAATCAGAAACCACAATTAGTTCAGAGCTGTCTTTTGCAACATAACCTATAGAGATATGAATTATTACACATACAAAATTTCATTTAGATCAGACAACTGGAAGTGGGTCAGGACCATTACTTATTGCACGCCCCTCGTACTTCATCATCATGTCACTGTTCAGGAGCAGCAGGGCCTTTCCGTCGATCTCCTGTGGGGGAGGGGGGCAAGAGAGAATACTGTAAATGCAAAGTTTGCTGGGATTTAATTTCGCGGTAGCAGGATAAAGGACTTTTCACGGTGGTCTTAAGTTCGTGGTAGCACGAATCAACATCAGAATGTCCGATCTCCCCGCGGCAGGCTTTTAGCTAGCAATGTGTACAGCCGTACAATGTACGGCCTTCGCAAAAAAAAAAGCAAAATGTACGCCCTGTTTTTTGGATATACGCCTTTGGTACGCCCTTATTTTCCCCCGGAAACTTCGCTCAAAGTTCAAAATTCGCCGATTCCGGCGCACCGAGCCGCCATTTTGGGTGATTCTACCTCAAATCTCGCGCAATCTCGCACTCACTCACATCTCGCGAATCGCGAGAGTCGCACCCCATTGGCCATTTCAGCGTGACGTAGCGCGCCCAGGCGCCATTATTGGTGGAATATCTGATATCCCCGCTGTTTTCACAGGAAAAATCACGCAGGAAAGCGTAAAAACTTTGATTTGTTTACGAAAACACGTCGAATGCCTGAAGTCATTGGTGATAAGTACATGTATAGGATTGTTTTGGAGGTTTTTTTTGCTTGTTTTGTCGGTGGAATGTGGGAAAAACAACAGCTAATGTAACAATGACATACTGGGGAGGGGGCGGTGTCGGCACTGAATTCGTAGAAAATGTTGAACGGAGGTCGCGATTTTTTCACAGTAACTTGAGATATTACTTTTGTTGTAGTCTTTATTTATAAAATATTGATAAATGGATGTTGTTTGTCGAGAAAATTTCGCTTCATTTGCCCTTAGAACACATCTTTTCTGCTATATATTTTCAATGAATTAAATGTTTGTACACATTTTTCTGTACTGTGTAAAGTTAAAACGCTGATGTTACAGGCTACAAGTAACTTTTCAGTGCATTTATTTTCAGCTATGTTCTTAACAGAGTAGATACACAAAAGAAATATAAGATGTACCTGGCAGTCCTGGCTACACTTTCTCCTCTGTTGGTTTGCAGATTTTCTTGTAGACTTCTTTAGCTTGCTGTTGTTATATATGTAACAGTCAAGTTTCACCTTTAGCAGTAAGGTTAATTTACTCTCCCTGATTGTATGTATTAACTCATGAAACATTATATTGTAAGGAATCAGTGTTATATTACTTTAGTGTGGCAGCAAAGACAAAAATTTGGCTATATTCTACTTCAAAATGCAGGAAATAGCATTTCAGAGGCTTTAAATTTCAAAATTTTCCGGGGGAGAATACCCCCAAACCCCCCTACAATGCTCGTGCCTTCGGCGCTCGTCGCGGAGAGTACAACGCATTACAGATGTACACCCTAAAAAAAATTCCTACCTAAAAGCCTGCCCCGCGGTTGTCAGGCGTGCGTACTCTGACTTACAGTTGTTGTAATACATAATTTCTGAAAATAGGGTTGGGACAGTCCATCCTCACTTTGGGACAGTTGAAATTTATTTTTGGGACAATGCTGGGACAGTAGGGAAAAAAGTTAATTTTGAGGCCTGCAAGATTCATCAATTAGAGGGGAAAAAGTCCTTCCCAGAAAGTTTGCCCACCTTTGGAAAGTAAATGTAATTAACAGGTGGAACTTAACATAACCAAGGAAAAGCATTACAACTAATTGGCTTTGAATAAGAAGCATTCATCTTGATCTGACCGTAACCTTGGCAAATATTTGTTTGTAAAGGTTAGCTGCACCTTTCTTTGTTTATGTGTGTTCATGTGCATCTAGTTCTGCCTGAATGATAATCTATTATTATGGTACCTGCATGGTCGTACAGGGGGTATGTACAGAAGACCAGCAATGGTGATTTAATTGGTAGGATTGAACAGAGGACTGGGGAAGACACTCATGTCACTGCGGCCAGACAGTACCAATAATCACAAGACAAGGCTATGTCTATCTGTATAATAGGCTACTACAAACCTACTGGCCATGTTTCAATGTTTTCTTTTGGCTTTGTGCTACTTTGAATAAAATTAAACTCAGACACCGCCAGCTGGTCATGGCCAATTGAAGTGTCTGGTCTGAATATGCCTTTTATCTTGGTTAGGAGCCGGTAACATTTCCCCATGGTTAGGAGCCGGTAACATTTCCCCATGGTTAGGAGCCGGTAACATTTCCCCATGGTTAGGAGCCGGTAACATTTCCCCATGGTTAGGAGCCGGTAACATTTCCCCATGGTTAGGAGCCGGTAACATTTCCCCATGGTTAGGAGCCGGTAACATTTCCCCATGGTTAGGAGCCGGTAACATTTCCCCATGGTTATAGGAGCCGGTAACATTTCCCCATGGTTAGGAGCCGGTAACATTTCCCCATGGTTAGGAGCCGGTAACATTTCCCCATGGTTAGGAGCCGGTAACATTTCCCCATGGTTAGGAGCCGGTAACATTTCCCCATGGTTAGGAGCCGGTAACATTTCCCCATGGTTAGGAGCCGGTAACATTTCCCCATGGTTAGGAGCCGGTAACATTTCCCCATGGTTAGGAGCCGGTAACATTTCCCCATGGTTAGGAGCCGGTAACATTTCTCCATGCAATAGTGCATGCTCAGATGATTCATTTGGACATGGGTTATCAGAGGTGGCGGCACGAAATTTCGTATGGGGGGGCGAACTTTACTGACAGAATTTGCAGCACATGTAGCGCCGAATCCTAGGGGGGTCCGGGGGGCATGCTCCCCCGAGAAAATTTGAAATCTTGACCCTCTAAAACGCCATTTCCTGCGTTTTGACGGGCAAATTTTGCTGCCAGACTAAGCTAGATCTGATGGCAATTCTGTTAGAAAGACACATGGTTTTTAATAGCGAGGGCGATGCCCACAAGATATTTTCATGATTTCGAGTACCGAAGGTGCGAGCTGTCGCAAGGTTGGTCGGGGAAATTTCGAAATCTGCACCCTCTGAAACGTCATTTTCTGTATTTTTAGGGACAAGTTTTGCTGGCAGACTATGCTAAATCTAATGTCATTTTTGTCAAAGAAAGAAATTGTTTGAGGGCGATGACCCACACAAATTTTCACCATGTCGTTGTGAGCGCCCGAGGTGCAAGTTATCGCTAGGGAGATCCGGAGAAAATTTTGAAATCTTGACCGTCTGAAACGACATTTCCTGCATTTGGGGGCCACATTCTGCTTGTAAACTAAGCTAAGTACGATAGTTAAATTAATTCAGTTTAAAAGATTTCTGAGAGCGACACTCCCGCAACATATTGTCCTGCGCCGAAGACGAGGGCTGTCATAAGGGAGGTCTGGCGAAATTTTGAAATCGGGATTCTCTGAAACGCCATTAATTGCATTTTCGGGGGTAAATTTTGCCGTAAGACTAGCTTGATTTAATGAAATTTCCATCATCAAAAAAATACACAAGGGTTCAGCATACTTTTTAGGGGGGGCGACGCCCCCCAACATATTTTCCGGGGGGCACCGGCCCCCCCTGCCCCCCCGGTGCCGCCGCCACTGGAACTTTATACCACCCTGTTGGATGGTCACTCTCGTACACCTCTCCACTGTCAACCCTGTGCCTTCCCTAGGCTACCTGAGTCATGACATATCAAGACAGCCTTCTCACTGAGACCCCTATCACCTCTACATCAGCCTGAGCCTAGCTGATTGCTACATATTGTAAGGTTGACTGCAAGCCAAATCATGCATTCAGTAGCAGATCTGCCTTCATCCAAGACACATGATCATGAAGGCTTTGATTTTCGTTCATTCACATGCAAGGCTCCATATCAGGGCTCGAAGTTAACTATGTCCCGATGTCCCGGAGCCACTAAAATTTAGGCCGGGACAACTGAAAAATCTTTTTGGGACACTTTTGGGACAATAGGAAAATAATCAACGAATCAACATCAGAATGTCCGATCTCCCCGCGCCCCGCGGTTGTCAGGCGTGCGTACTCTGACTTACAGTTGTTGTAATACTTATAATTTCTGAAAATAGGGTTGGGACAGTCCATCCTCACTTCGGGACAGTTGAAATTTATTTTTGGGACAATGCTGGGACAGTAGGGAAAAAAGTTAATTTTGAGGCCTGAACAAACAAACAAACGTACCTGTTTGCGGAACAGTTCTGCGTACTGTGCCAGTGCCGGGTCGGCGTGGCGGATGTAATGTAACACAAACAAACAAACAAACAAACGTACCTGTTTGCGGAACAGTTCTGCGTACTGTGCGAGCGCCGGGTCGGCATGCCGGATGTAATGTAACACAAACAAACAAACAAACGTACCTGTTTGCGGAACAGTTCTGCGTACTGTGCGAGCGCCGGGTCGGCGTGCCGGATGTAATGTAACACAAACAAACAAACGTACCTGTTTGCGGAACAGTTCTGCGTACTGCGCGAGCGCCGGGTCGGCGTGCCGGATGTAATGTAACACCTCCTCCAGGCTCCAGTCGCCGGGGTCCCGGTCTCCGCGCGCCGGGTTCTCGAACGAGCGATACTCGGCTCCGACTACTGTGGTGGTGGAACTGGCGGCTGTACAACACAGGAACATTTTTAAGATCTAAACAACATGTCTGACAGAAATGTAGAATGCAAACCACATAAAACATTCAACAGTGATTTTTCCTATTTCAAAGTACATTTCAACTGTCCCAAATACTGAGATCACCAGGAGGGTACACTGACAGCTATGTGCAAAGTATTACATGTACACGACAGCTATGTGCAAAGCGTTACATGTACACGACAGCTATGTGCAAAGCGTTACATGTACACGACAGCTATGTGCAAAGCGTTACATGTACACGACAGCTATGTGCAAAGCGTTACATGTACACGACAAAAGAACAGAAACGAAGAATGTCCCTGTCGGGCTGACCTTCTGTGGTGACCCTTCGCTGCATGCGCGGGGCCTTCGGTGGGTGGTGGGCGTCGCCCGAGTCAGCTGACCACCGCCGCTTCGTGGCAGGGCGAGAACTGCTGTCGGAGACCTCCGGATCATCTGTGAACAGACGGTGTGAGACATTAGCGTGGGGTCATAGGCTCAACGGCGTGTGTTTGGCCCAAAAACTACAGGCCCTGCGTTCAATCTTCTGATGCCACCGATTTTGGGCCCAGGGGAAAGGCACTGAACACGACTTTCCTCACTTCACTCAGGTGAAAATGAGTACCTAACTAAGGCCCTCGGTTAGGACGTTAAATGGATTTCCTGTGTTTGAGGAGCAGACACAGCACGTTAAAGAACCCGCCACATCGAAAAGAGTTCCTTTCTGGTTTAAGTGGATCAAATATATCTGTCTGGATATGCACCTCTTCCGTTCAGTTCAAGTGTTATGTCATGAGGAAGTTTACTGGACGGACCAACCAACCAAGCAACCAACCAAGCAACCAACCAAGCAACCAACCAAGCAACCAACCAACCAACCAACCAACCAAACAAACAAACCTCTCCTAGTGCACTTGCTGCAGGGCCCCTGCATGGGTGTGGAGGAGAAGAGGTTCTCACAGCATTCCAGCCGCTCACACAAACAAACAAACAAACAAACAAACAAACAAACCTCTCCTAGTGCACTTGCTGCAAGGCCCCTGCATGGGTGTGGAGGAGAAGAGGTTCTCACAGCACTCCAGCCGCTCACACAGCTGCTCGAGGTACCGCAGCACTGCTGACGCTGTCTCACAGCTGGGCAGGGTGCAGCTCTGGGTCTGGCCGCCGACTGTGGCTGTTAGGGAACGGAACAAAACATGTCGGTTTGGGGAGGAACAAAACATAGAGTCAGATATAAACTCTGGGTCTGGGGAGGGACAAAACATGTCAGATGTAAACTCTGGGTCTGGGGAGGGACAAACATGTCAGATGTAAACTCTGGGTCTGGGGAGGGACAAACATGTCAGATGTAAACTCTGGGTCTGGGGAGGGACAAAACATGTCAGATATAAACTCTGGGTCTGGGGAGGGACAAAACATGTCAGATATAAGCTCTGGGTCTGGTTTCCTACTGTGGCTGGGAGGGAAGGTAACAAAGGCAAGGTCCATCACAGTAGTCCCTTACCAAAGGCAGAGGATGCTGAAACATCTGACCGTTACTTCTCCTTGCCACTTAGTCCCAAACATGACTGGGTCTCTACCCCCTCGTGTTTCATGACGTGCATAAACTTTCTGATCCAGATGGCTGTCTTGATTACGGATGCTCTAGTGGCAGTCGATGCAATTAACAAACAAACGAACAACCAAACAAACAAACAAACAAACATGTACCTGACACCACCACCCTGCCCGGACTCTGTCCCTGCTTGATGAGGCCGAACACCACCCGTTGCTGAATGGCACAGTCGATGCACCCCTGTGTGACCTCACGCATCACGTGACTTGGCAGGGCGGGGCCAAACTGGGAGGGCAGGTCCACTAGCTTACGGGGGTTCAGGTACGGCCCTGTGTCACAGCCGTAGTTTGTGTACACACACACTGCAAAATACAGAACAATATGTATTGTTAAAACAACAACAAAAGCCAGGTATCACAGCCGTAGTTTGTGTACACGCACACTGCAAATACAGAAAAATATGTTGTAAAAAAGGTATCACAAGCAGTAGTTTGCTTTCACATACACCGCAAATACATAACTGTATATCTTGAGAGATCTCTACTGTATTCTGTTATATACTGTTTTGAGTGTGTATGGTACTTACTGGACAGTGTTCTAGGCGTGCTTGTGTCTGTACTCACTAGAAAGTGTTCTGGGTGTGCTTGTGTCTGTACTCACTAGAAAGTGTTCTAGGCGTGCTTGTGTCTGTACTCACTAGAAAGTGTTCTAGGCGTGCTTGTGTCTGTACTCACTAGAAAGTGTTCTAGGCGTGCTTGTGTCTGTACTCACTAGAAAGTGTCCTAGGCGTGCTTGTGTCTGTACTCACTAGAAAGTGTCCTAGGCGTGCTTGTGTCCGGCTCCACCACGGTAACGTTAGGAGACGGAGGTTTGTCCTGTACAGACGGTAACGTTAGGAGACGGAGGTTTGTCCTGTACAGAAGACGTGTCGCTCGCCGCGTCAGAGTCGCCCTGGAACAGTGAGGACGACTTCCGTTTCCTCTTCCCTTCTGAGGAGGAGGCGGTTGCCATGGCGTCCTTGTCTCTGGAGGGAGGTGGGGGAGGGGGGATGGGTCTGCGCATCCCGGCACTCACTGGAACAACAACAACAACACAGTAAACAACACTGTTTAACGTACAGGGGAACAACAACAACAACAACAACAACAACACAGTAAACAACACTGTTTAACGTACGGGGGAGGGGGGATGGGTCTGCACATCCCTGCACTTACTGGAACAACAACAACAACAACAACAACACATTGTTGGCATCCGTCTGTCTCGGAAGACAATGGTAGGCGGACAGGTTTAAGGCGACACGTCTGCCAGGCCTGCACTTGGGTTTTTAAGGTGAAGGAGGGGTGTGCACGTCCTTCTCCACCCTCTCGTCCACTGGTGCACTAGTCCTATTGGGGCAACTGTATGCAACGTGTAAGACGGCCCCAGCAGATGCAGGTTTGTTGTTTGGAGTTTCCGTCTCCTAGGAGGACTTCCGACCAAGGATGTAAGGGGTTCCTCCTACCCCTGACTCATGTGTCATGGCGGGTGCGTCATGCCCGAACATGCCCCTATGGCCTGTCACCACAACAAAGGCCTGTCACTGCCACTAGCCGCAGCTATGTACTCATTTACACCTGAGTTAGGTGAGGAAAGTCGTGTAAAGTGCCTTTCCCAAGGGCACAAGATCGGTGACACGGCAAGCGGATTTGAACCCCAGACCTCTCGGGCCTGAGACCAACGCGCTCCCGATCGTGCCAAGCAGTCCCACTGCAGTAAACAATACTGTGTAACATACGGGGGATGGGTCTGCAAATCCCGGCACTCACTGGAACAACAACAACAACAACACAGTAAACAACACTGTTTAACATAGGGGGTGGGGGGCACTTACTGGGACAACAATAATGCAGTAAGCAATACTGTGTAGAGGTGAGGGGCAGGGTTGGGTCAACAGCTTTTGGTCCAAGCTGAAACTACCCAAAGCCTATTGCATGTGACCTGAAGAAATGTCTAGTAGTTACTATAGGACACGTTTCCTAAGTCTCGGGCTATTTCAGGGTCAGAAGACTGACCAAAAGCTTGTTGGTAAGAGCTTTTTTGTGTAGAAATAGTTAATGACACACCCCGACCTTTATTTCCGGGGCGGCTGCAGGTTCTTGATAGGATCATTTTGTGTGTACAGAATGTAAGTACAGAGATAACATTCACAATATTCCCCACGAGTAGACATAATGTTACTGACATCGCTGACCTTTGTTCCCCGGGGGCTGCAGGTTGTGTCCACTGAGCGCGCACCAGCCCACCGGGAAGATGTCCCTGTTGTCGTAGTCGCACCAGTAGTCGAACGCGCCGAGCCACCCGTCGAACGTCACGTGGATTCTCTTCCCGTCCACCGCGCCGATCGTGGCCGGACAGATCAGCTGCGGGTTCTTACGGTCGACTGCTTCCAGCTTCATCCCGACTTCAAACGCGTTGGACTTGGGACAGGGGGGCTCCTGAGGAAAAACAAACTGTTTTATAACAACAGCCTCAAACATGTAGGACTTGGGGCAGGGGGTTCCTGGGGAAAAAAGTAGATTAGAAGTAAAGTAATTTAGAATTTTTGAGTTCGCAGTGAAGAGGTAATAAGTATCAAACCACTGCAAAAATGTTAAGACTTACAGTAGCTCAGAGAACCATCTGTAATCTGTACACTGGAGAAAACTGTCTGACTTAGGAACAAGTGTTCACCCTCTGGAATATCCTGGCAGGGGCCATCTCTGCTCCATTGTGTAGGGTTTATGGTTATGGTAAGGGTAAGGAACAAGTGTTCACCTTCTGGAATATCCTGGCAGGAGCCATCTCTGCTCCGTTCAGCGTTCTCAGCAGGAACATCGGCCAGGACGAGGCGTTCATCCGGAAACCTGCAACATGACAACATGTACAGCTTTAGGGAGAAAACATTTTCGAACGCCTTTTGCAAAAAAGTACAATGGAGATTTCTGCAGTTAAGGAAAAAGCAGCACGTAAGTATGTGTTGTATGGTCTGAGTCAAAAACAGCTGACAAACAGCTAAGTTCTTTTACACATTTTTAACTGAGGATCTAGAATTACCCAAACATGTGCTGTAGGCATTATGGACTGACTTTTCTCAAGTTAGATACTTTCAATTCAGTTTTACTGTACATGTACAACCATGCAGACTGCCTGCACTTTGTATGAGTGTCCCTAGGTGGCAGTGCTGCACAGTGTACCCACCCAGTGGCGGCTGCAGCAGCCCGACCTACTGTTCTCAGGGTTAGGGTTATTTCACAGATCAGTTTTACTGCCTGCAGTTTGTATCAGTATCACTAGGTGGCAGTGCTGCACAGTACCCACCCAGCGGAGGCTGCAGCAGCCCGCCCTGCTGCTCACAGGTGCCGATCGGCTTCAGGTCGTTCGAGTCCACCAGACGCCAGAAATCGTTTTTATCGTCGCTGCCGTCCAGCCGCAGTCGCAGCCTCGGGCCCTGCGGATTACAGACATCAGAGACCTTCAGAGGTGACCAGTATTGACATAAACTTTACAGGATTCACATGGTCCATCATATCTCTGGGAAGAGCGGCTACGGCCGACAGAGCTACTTCCAGTATAAATAAAGGTCATTGATTGATTGATTGATGCCACAAAATAGGAAATAAGGTGTATTTCATTTTCTACTTCATTTATTAAACAACATTTACATTATCACTCGTGGACAAGCATCTGGGGCTTGAAAAGGGCTTGACAAAAAACAACTCCATAAACTAACTGTACCATTCTTCTTGTTTCTTTAGCATTTAAATCTGCGAGAAGTTATCAGTACTACATGGACGCCACAAACGAACAGAAACGGTTTTGGCCGTACCTGCATCCCGATCACCGTGGCAACGCAGGTGGAGGACAGGTTCCGAGGGTCGCGCGCCTCCAGCTTCATCCCGACCTTGAACTCATTCGGAGGTGGGTAAACGGCCTGAAGGTCGACAGGTGGAACAGTGTGAAACTGTGTCAGTCTTCCTCACACAAAACCACAAAACTACAGCAAGTCTCAAGCAGCTAGGAGGGGTGGGTACCGGTACAGGGTACTGGTATGGAAATGGTTAATGGTACTGGTATGGAAATGGTACAGGGTACTGGTATGGAAATGGTTAATGGTACTGGTATGGAACCGGTATTTCTGTATCTGTATCTGTAAAACTATCTGTATCTATATATCCGGTACAACCGCCATTTGGCGTAACACACCAGCTTCGCAGGCACGCGGTGTGGCAGCAGCTTGTTATATTACACTGAACGATCCGTCACACCTAACTATTTCTTGCTGAAGCAGAAAAAAACTTGCTTGACCAATTTTGGACCAATTAGAAAATAGACAGTATGGTTACTGTAGTGATTGGTCAGAATGTGCACTCACAGAGACCTGTATTTGTGTCTGTCTAAACTATGATACAGTGCTGCTGAGAACTGTTCTGCTACAATCCAGGTTCTCTGTACCAGTGCCCACCCCTAAACAATGCACAAAGGGAAATGGTGCTGTTTGCTGCTGTAAGAAGTAAGCGGCACAGCTCACCTTGTCGGCCCCCGGTATCACACGGGCTCTCTGTGGGTGAGAGAGGCACTGGTGTGGGGAAGGTTTAGATGGATCCTCAACCCTACCCCACCCCAGGGGCACTGGTGTGGGGAGGGCTCAGATAACCCTGACCCCACCCCAGGGGCACTGGTGTGGGGAGGGCTCAGATAACCCTACCCCACCCCAGGGGCACTGGTGTGGGGAGGGCTCAGATAACCCTACCCCACCCCAGGGGCACTGGTGTGGGGAGGGCTAAGACAACCCTACCCCACCTCAGGGGAGGCACTGGTGTGGGGAGGGCTCAGATAACCCTAACCCCACCCCAGGGGCACTGGTGTGGGGAGCGTTAAGATGTATCCTCAACCCTACCCCACCCCAGGGGCACTGGTGTGGGGAGGGTTTAGATGTATCCTCAACCCCACCTCACCCCACACCTACGGACTCAAGATTTCTGTTGTCTTTTGTTAATTTTTCTTTTCCACTTTTTTGATGGGCAAATCTAAGATTGCACGTTTTATATGATGATCAGTTTATCCTAACCCCACCCCAGGGACACTGGTGTGGGGAGGGCTCAGATAACCCTAACCCCACCCCAGGGGCACTGGTGTGGGGAGGGCTCAGATAACCCTACCCCACCCCAGGGGCACTGGTGTGGGGAGGGCTCAGATAACCCTAACCCCACCCCAGGGGCACTGGTGTGGGGAGGGCTCAGATAACCCTACCCCACCCCAGGGGCACTGGTGTGGGGAGGGTTAAGATGTATCCTCAACCCTACCCCACCCCAGGTGCACTGGTGTGGGGAGGGTTTAGATGGATCCTCAACCCTACCCCACCCCAGGGGCACTGGTGTGGGGAGGGTTTAGATGGATCCTCAACCCTACCCCACCCCAGGGGCACTGGTGTGGGGAGGGCTCAGATAACCCTACCCCACCCCAGGGGCACTGGTGTGTGGAGGGCTCAGATAACCCTACCCCACCCCAGGGGCACTGGTGTGGGGAGGGTTTAGATGTATCCTCAACCCTACCCCACCCCAGGGGCACTGGTGTGGGGAGGGTTTAGATGGATCCTCAACCCTACCCCACCCCACACCTACGGACTCAAGATTTCTGTTGTCTTTTGTTAATTTTTCTTTTCCACTTTTTTGATGGGCAAATCTTAGATATTGAATGTTTTATATGCATGCAAACATGCATATAAAACATCATATGCATGTTTTATATGATGATAAGTTTATCCCATGGCCATAAGGACAGTGGGCTGTTATCCACTGTGTTTAGGACACGTAACTGGAAGGCAGAGTCCAACACTCTCCTCCCACCACCTTTTACATCCCCAACTGAAATTGGGTACCCATTTTTACACCTAGGTGGAGTGAAGAAAGTCGTTTACAATGCCTTTCCCAACGGCACAATTTTGGTGGCAAATTGTCAGACTCAGAGGACGGCTCCAGACTTCTGGGCCAAGTCATCAAGATGCCTTGTTTCAAACAGAACCACACAAAATGGCCGGGGCTGTGTCATCCTGAAGGTGGGAGGGGGGCAGGGCTAAGATACATCAGAGGCAGAAGCAATTGTCAGTAAACTCCTGTTGTTTTGAAGAGTTCAGCATTAAACAGTCGCAGCTAAACTATTCTGCTTGTACAAATAGATTACATTTGGGAAAGCAAAATTGCATGCAGATATTTCAGTTTGGGCTAGCCTTGAAAAGTTTAAGCAATTTCAAGATGTGACAAGCATCTCTGTGCCGTTGCCATGCAAATATCATTCAGCACAGCAAAGCTTCTCTCTGCATGCTCTCTTCTCATCAGCATTGGACCTCTAACGTTATTGCTACTACTGCAGGAAGCTGTACACATGTTAGAGTCTCACCTGTTTGAAGCAGTGCTGCGGAGCTGCCACCGCGCCCGTCTCACGCAGGTACTCCCCCCAGGAGAAGTTACCTGGTACACAAACAAACAACAGGTCAACAAACAACAACATCAGCTTCTGAATCTGAAATGGCCGGATGTTGGTAATCCAACAGGCCCTCCGCAAGCGAACGGATGGCGTTTTCGGTGTTCGAATCCCCTCATGTGTGGGGACCAATCAGCGCTGTTGTCCAAAATTTGGACAATTCCAGACATTAGAGATGTCAAGGTCCCCAGACAGAATAGCAGAGAAGCGACTGCTTATTTTTTTTTAAATGTATAATAAAAATTGGAGCGAGAAGCGACTGTACATATATAACCATTGAAGTGAACTGCTATCCGGATGGTACCCGGACACAGTCAGACTGACTCGTAAGAACGGCTAAAGTGCTAGTGGAATCATTATGGTCATCATTACCCTGAGAGTACATGTTGACGGGTGAGTAAGGATCATGGTTACCCTGAGAGTACATGTTGACGGGTGTTGGGTGTCGCCCCCGCGGCTTGTGCGGACGACCTTCCTTGTCCTTCCCTTCGCTCTTCTCTTCCACGCGGCGCTGGAACAACGCCAGGCAGTCCCGGCTGCACAGCCGCTTCACCTCACCTTCGACCTCCAGCGTCTCGGGGTTCTTCACGACCTTGTCACAGATGGGACAGGTGCCCTGGGGGACAGAACACACAAGGTCACCGATGTCAAACAGGAAAGGTGAGGGGGGAGGGGGGCAGAACAAGACTCCAGTAACTCGGGGTTCTTCACGACCTTGTCACAGATGGGACAGGTGCCCTGCGGGAGGGGTGGCAGAACACACAAGGTCACCAATGTCAAACAGGAGAGGTGAGGGGGGAGGGGGGCAGAACAAGGTTACTGATGTCAAACAGGAAAGGTGAGGGGGGAGGGGGGCAGAACAAGACTCCAGTAACTCGGGGTTCTTCACGACCTTGTCACAGATGGGACAGGTGCCCTGGGGGAGGGGGGCAGAACACACAAGGTCACCAATGTCAAACAGGAGAGGTGAGGGGGGAGGGGGGCAGAACAAGGTTACTGATGACGTCATAAAAACCTCATACAAAAAAGGGAGAGGGCTCCCTCATTCACAGGGCCGCCAGCTTGATGTGCCCATAGCAACAGGTGCATTAATTAGGTATGCAGTACAGA
>NW_023365728.1:188995-207270 GCF_000003815.2 Branchiostoma floridae
AATAAACAAACAAACACCAGGCGCACTGTCGGGCTTTGTGGCGCCCCATCTCGGAGCCTACAACACAACAAACAAATAAACAAACAAACACCAGGCACACTGTCGGGCTTTGTGTCGCCCCATCTCGGAGCCTAAAACACAACAAACAAATAAACAAACAAACACCAGGCACACTGTCGGGCCTTGTGCCGCCCCATCTCAGAGCCTAAAACACAAACAAACAAACAAATAAACAAACAAACAAACACCAGGCGCACTGTCGGGCCTTGTGCCGCCCCATCTCGGAGCCTACAACACAAACAAACAAATAAACAAACAAACAAACACCAGGCACACTGTCGGGCTTTGTGTCGCCCCATCTCGGAGCCTAAAACACAAACAAACAAATAAACAAACAAACAAACACCAGGCACACTGTCGGGCTTTGTGTCGCCCCATCTCGGAGCCTAAAACACAAACAAACAAATAAACAAACAAACAAACACCAGGCACACTGTCGGGCTTTGTGTCGCCCCATCTCGGAGCCTAAAACACAAACAAACAAATAAACAAACAAACAAACACCAGGCGCACTGTCGGGCTTTGTGTCGCCCCATCTCGGAGCCTGAAACAGAAACAAACAAATAAACAAACAAACACCAGGCGCACTGTCGGGCTTTGTGCCGCCCCATCTCGGAGCCTAAAACACAACAAACAAATAAACAAACAAACAAACACCAGGCACACTGTCGGGCTTTGTGTCGCCCCATCTCGGAGCCTACAACACAAACAAACAAATAAACAAACAAACACCAGGCACACTGTCGGGCTTTGTGTCGCCCCATCTCAGAGCCTAAAACACAGACAAACAAATAAACAAACAAACACCAGGCGCACTGTCGGGCTTTGTGTCGCCCCATCTCGGAGCCTAGAACACAAACAAACAAATAAACAAACAGCAGGCGCACTGTCGGGCTTTGTGTCGCCCCATCTCGGAGCCTAGAACACAAACAAACAAATAAACAAACAGCAGGCGCACTGTCGGGCTTTGTGGCGCCCCATCTCGGAGCCTTAAACACAACAAACAAATAAACAAACAAACACCAGGCGCACTGTCGTCCTTTGTGTCGCCCCATCTCGGAGCCTGCACAAGAAGCACAACACGGAACACCACAAAACTTGTACGTGTGCCATGCAGACAGGAATCACAGGAAACATGTAAAATCTGTCATGAACACAAGTCTTCTTGATACAGTAGAAGCCAGTTCATTGCAGATTAAGGTACCTTTTTGTAAATTCCAAAATCTAAACCCGTGCGGTCCAGTTGGATAACTTAGCATTGTTGCACCACCGGGATATTTGCAAAAAATACAAGTACAAATGGGGTGTGCAATTTAACAGCTTCTACTGTACAATAATTATCCAAACATGCAGACAGAGGTACTTCAACTTGTTCACAATAACCACAGGACTGACTTGAGAGTGACATCTGTGCTACTTACCCGATCTCCCCACGTGTTTATAACTGCGATATCCCGTGTGTGTACAAATGGTTACGAGAGTGACAGTCCTTCGCAAGCCACACAAGAGGAGAGATACAACAGTGAGAAAAGCTGCTGAACGAAGCCCAGAAAGTTGTGTAAAAACTAAAAGCAAAGCGCTATGGTACTGTGTTTAGGAACATAATTATGGTTTGTTTTGCATGCATTTGTTTTAATCTTATTGCATCTTGTAAGTTACAAACTACAACCCAATTGACTCTGATATCTGCACACTTAAGACAGGACTGTCTCCAGGACCCGATTCCCTCTGTCTTGGAACAGGTTTTTTTCAGGTTGGGATGTGATAGAAAAAGATTAACTCCATTTCCTTCAAAATTCTGATTGTCTTGACATGACATTGTGTGCATTTTTGTGTGTCCACAACAAACATCAACAATGTGGGACACAAAAGCTGGAGACAGCCCTGGCCAGGATCCCCATAGGAAGGCCTGGTGGAGGCTACTTGTTCTGTATGCCTATCTGTTGGGTCTTGTACATGTATGTTACAAATTACAACCCAATTGATCTGCATGCCTATCTTGTTGGGTCTTGTACCTTTGTAGATGTATGTTACACATTATAACCCAATTGTTCTGTATGCCTATCTTGTTGGGTCTTGTACATGTGTGTTACACATTACAACCCAATTGACCGGTACCATGATTTCCTCAGATCTAAGCCCCAACAGGAAGTATAGGACATGTGTAACTGTAAGTGGCACCTCTGCAGGCTAAACTGGAACAGGTCCTGAACCTTACACTAGGTGGGTGGCCAATCTGTCAGCGATGCTTCCGACATTCGCCGTGGTCAGTCCGGAAGCTGACCAGTGCCGGGGCCTGACTATCAGGAGGGTCCTGAGGGCCCTCGCTGTGACCACACTGTGACCACGCTGTGACCACGCTGTGACCACACTGTGACCAGGTATGTAGGCATGCTATTACTGACAGATTTATCAGGACACACACACAGGTCTGTGGTCAGACCGACTCATAGGCCCGCCTGCTGTACATGAGGAAAACTGCCAGATACGATAACAGTATACGACAGGGTTCTACAACACCTTTTGTTGCTGTGTGCAAATTGGATCGCAGTGTCGTACGCGGCGCATCTTTACGTCTGAAGATGGCTAGCATGAAAATGTATGAGGCAGTCTAGTGAAAACATTACATGTGTATAAACATTTGTTAGTAAACAGTTAGATTACTTGAATACAGTTGGGGAAAAGGCTCATGAATAATTTATGAGAAGACAATTTCGCAGAAGATTTTGTGTGCATGGGTCATACCTACCAATAGTGGGTGTCTGCATGGGTCGTACCTACCTGTCATGGGTTTGGGTCTAACCTACCTATCATTAGTGTGTCTGTAGTACATACATGTACCTATGGGTGTGTGCATGGGTCGTACCTACATATTGTGGGTGTGTTCGTGGGTCGTACCTATTGTGTGTGTGTGTATGGGTCACACATACCGAGTATCGTTGATGTGTGCGTGGGTCGTACCTACCTATTGTGGGTGTGTCTGTTCCGCTCATGGTGAACTCGTATGGGTCAGGGTCAGGCCAACAGTCCCAGTTCACATTCAGCATTGCTGAATAAATCCCTGAAACACACAAATCAGTTGAATGTAAAACATAGAAAAATCATCACATCTTTAAACTGAACAGTTGTACTAGTGCCGGTTCACAAATGTTCATTTCCCTCAGTTCCATTAAAACTCACATTTAAAGCGAGCACAAAAGAAACAAAGTTGAAAGTTCTGCTGCAGTACCAAGGTCACACACCAGGAGAACAAACATCGATCTTGACCTTCATCTTCCCAACACCTGCTCATCTACAAAAATATCAGGTGTCCATCCTGCTCTTAACTTCTGCAACTCACACATACCAAAAACCACAGACAGACCAAAAATAATCTCACCAGTCCTCCAATTTCCTTGGAGGCAACAAGGAGACTGTGCTGACTTACATCACAGCAGATATCTAAAAATAGTAAAATTGTACCAACCACATAATACCTTAGACTAGTACTAAGTGCTGCAATTAAAGGGTTTGGGTTTACAGTTACAGATGACATTCACTCTAGATCTAACGTTACCAAACTGAGTTTTATCAGACTACATGTACCTACAGTTGTACTACTCTACCCAACATGTCAGGATAACCCCACCATCCCTGCCTGACTGTGAGCACTCCTGAGTTCCAGGGTTTGCAGTTCTCTGTCCACAGAACAGCCGGCTGCACAACTGTTTCTACTTCTGCCCCCTGATCTCCACACACAAACCAGATCAGGGATGCAGGAGTTGTACAAGCAGGAAAACTTCCAAGTTTCTTCAGCATTACTTCCTGGTGCATAGGAAAAGTCTTGTCTTTCATAATTCCCTCAGCTGGGCTAACATGTAACAAGTCAGCAAACAGGGGACAAGGCAAAAGAGTAGCCTGGAATCCAGCAGAAAACACCACACTTATCAAAAAGGAAAGGGCCCTTCCAGGAAAAAAACACAGTTTTCAGTCTTTTGGCAAAAAAATCTTCACTAAGTGTAGGTGGCTACCTCAAGAAGAAAGAAGTCTAAAGAATGAAGACTACAACTAGAAGATGAAGTCTTACCTTGTCATGTGCATGAACACAAAAACACAATAAAAATTAGAACTATGAAATATAAACAATCTTTTTGGTGTAACGATACCTCAAGCAGTAAAATGTTTTCTTGTACCCACATCCCAGTGCCCACATCCCAGATTGCAGAAAGCACTGTACAAAAACAATTTTCAATTATTTTTGAAAAAACATTGCAATTTGACTTTGCTTTAATGATTACTCCAGAACTGCACTAGAGTTCCAATCTACATGTATTCTTGCAACTTGCAATCAACAGTACAAAATGAGTCTGGGCTTGTAACATTAGTGGCAAGTGTCATCATAGTTAGTACTTGTGTGGATGTAAAATAGTTTCTATGGCTCCAAAGTCCAACACTCTCCCTCCAACAAACAAGAGAGTGTGGGAGCCCAGAAAAACTACAGAGGATGGCACAACATTGTACACTAGCCTTCTTCTTCTTCGTGACTCGTAATAGTCTACACAAGTCTCATGATCACATGTACCCAAGCTGCACGGTACATCATACTACATGTAAGAGAAAATATGGATGAGACACTTAGTTACAATATGAATGCTCCAAGGAAAAACCTGGCTTTCTTTGAAGGCTCTACAAGTCAACAAGCCTGGCTTTTTTTCTAGCAGCATACTAGCCTCCAAGCTGCCAACAAGGATTCAAACGTTGCAAAACTGATACAGTTTGGCAACAGGAAACGCCTGACGAGAGGGGATAGCTCAGGAGGCTAGGAAAAACATGCAATACATTAAATACTGTAAAAATAGTCTTGCATTATAGAGGAGGTGATAGTCAAGAAGAGGAAACAGACCTTGAGTTAAGACCCACGAAGAAACGTAATCAGCAATGTCGGCCGCCACGCTGGAACAAGGACTCGGACGGTTACCAGGCAGAAATACTCGGTGTCCAGTTCCCTGGCTCTGAGCAAGGTGTGCTGCAGAATACTCGATGTGTGCGTCCTGCAAAACTTGGTGCCCTGTAGACTACTGCAGCTCTGTGTGGTGATGGCCAAGCACAGTCTTCTGATACAAGACAGACAAGCAGTGTCCAGTGCACTAGCTCTGATCTGTGTGCTACAGAAACACCCAGTGTCCAGAGCTCTCCTCTGTCAGTGTGCAAGTGTGAGGGAAAGCCAGGTTCCTGGTACAGTATCCTGTACGGTGTCCTCCTGTGCAAGTGTGATCCCAGGTTCCTGGTACAGTGTCCAGTGTCCTCCTGTGCAAGTGAGAGCCAGGTTCCTGGTACAGTGTCCAGTGTCCTCCTGTGCAAGTGTGATCCCAGGTTCCTGTCACAGGACCACCAAAGGCACAGGCCATAAACCACATCCCTAACCATGCCTGTTGCCGTGACGACCGGAGAGAGTGGACAATGCTGGCGTGTGGGCCAGTCTAGACAGTTTGATGGTCCTGTTTGGCTGGGGACAAATTGGGCACATCAAAGAGACAACAGCCGGAACAAATACACCGCTGGGGAGGACAGGTCCTTCTGGAAACAGCTTCATCTTCATGTGTATTCTTGTGTGGTGAAGTTTAGTACAGTACATGTGTATTCCTGTGTGGTGAAGTTTGGTACAGTACATGTGTATTCTTGTGTGGTGAAGTTTGGCTCAGTTCTGTGGCTGCAGCTTTCCTCTCTGGACAGGAGTTTCTTTTACAAACCAGTCTTGCAAGGTGGTGGTTTATGATGGCTCAGGCGTAGGTGTGAAGATTTGCACATGATTAATTTCCAACAGCTCCAATTCTGCCACCTCGGCACATGGCAAAGATCCATTCGATACATTTGAGAGAGAACAGTAAAATGCCCAGACAAACGCTGTAAGCTCTGAAAGACAATTTGAGGAGGCCAGCGGATGTGCAAGGTGATTAGGGACTGGAACTTTATCACTGAGTAAGGAGGTGTGAAAACTCACAACTACTCATGACAGGAAGAGCTCCAGTCTGTTAAGTACAGTAAAGTAAAGACTCTTTCTATCTGCAACACAAAGTCTACATTTCTGGATCAAAACTAGACTTGCCCAATTTTTTGACTGAGAATGAGCAATCCACAAAATGAGCAATCCACAAAAGTGTATTTTATTTCCACAACATCAGATCACAGGTCACATAAATGAAATGAAATGTTAAACTTTCTTTTACATAGCTAAATAATCATCGGACAGAACTCAGAAGTCCTTAGAGAAATCTTGTATGCATGTTTAAACATCAGGAATACCCAGAAGAGTTCCGACCAGCAGGGCGGTACTGTCTGTATCTGTAATACTAGTCTGAAGAGACTTTACCCCAAGGGTTGGGAGGCTGCATCATAGCCTTTAACAGGCTCCAGAGGCTGCCAGAAAATAGTCTCCTCTGCCAGGCTCCACAGGAAAATAGTAGCCTCTAACAGGCTCAACAGGAAAATAGTAGCCTCTAACAGGCTCAATAGGAAAATAGTAGCCTCTAACAGGCTCCACAGGAAATAGTAGCCTCTAACAGGCTCCACAGGAAAATAGTAGCCTCTAACAGGCTCCACAGGAAAATAGTAGTCTCTAACAGGCCCCCAAAATAGTAGCCTCTAACAGGCTCCACAGGAAATAGTAGCCTCTAACAGGCTCCATAGGAAAATAGTAGCCTCTAACAGGCTCCATAGGAAAATAGTAGCCTCTAACAGGCTCCACAGAAAATAGTAGCCTCTAACAGGCTCCACAGGACAATAGTAGCCTCTAACAGGCTCCACAGGAAAATAGTAGCCTCTAACAGGCTCCACAGGAAAATAGTAGCCTCTAACAGGCTCCACAGGAAAATAGTAGCCTCTAACAGGCTCCACAGGAAAATAGTAGCCTCTAACAGCCTCCATAGGAAAATAGTAGTCTCTAACAGGCTCCATATGAAAATAGTAGTCTCTAACAGGCTCCACAGGAAAATAGTAGTCTCTAACAGCCTCCATAGGAAAATACTAGCCTCTAACAGGCTCCATAGGAAAATAGTAGCCTCTAACAGGCTCCACAGGAAAATAGTAGCCTCTAACAGGCTCCACAGGAAAATAGTAGCCTCTAACAGCCTCCATAGGAAAATAGTAGCCTCTAACAGGCTCCATAGGAAAATAGTAGCCTCTAACAGACTCCAAAGGCCACCAAAAATAGTAGCCTCTAACAGGCTCCACAGGAAAAAAGCTACAAGGTATCCCGGCCAGGGAGGTGCACATGTACATGTACATGTGCAGTTAAACAAGCAATGAAATTTGTCCCAATTAAAGGCAATTTGAAAGATTAATAGCTACATGAAGATTCCACAGTGTGGAAAGCCTTAGGGAAAAAAAGTGGTGATTTATACTTCATTTTAAATTCATGGCCGTAGGCTGATTGTATGGGTGCAGTCACGAACATGAAAAAAAAGGCTTTAAAAAATGTGACTATGAGATCTACCTAATAACGTATCTCTTTATATATTACGGTGAGGTTGGACAATGCTAACTGCTGTCTCCCCTGTGCCCCTGCACACAATGGTTCGTCCCTTATCTCAACCCTGCACACAATGGTTCATCCCCCACCACCCCTGCACACAATGGTTTGTCCCTCATCTCCCCTGCACACAATGGTTTGTCCCTCATCTCCCCTGCACACAATGGTTTGTCCCTCATCCCCCCTGCACACAATGGTTTGCCCCTCATCACCCCTGCACACAATGGTTCATCCCTCATCCCCCCTGCACACAATGGTTCGTCCCTCCATGTGTATTGAGACATTAGTGGGGTAATCAGTCCTGGTTTATGGCACCCACAAGGCAAATTTGGGGCTACACAGCTTTCCTCATGCATTATTCTGTAACTTTCCATTTCACAACACAAACAAGCTGTATAAACTTTCACTTTCACTACACAAACAACAAACTGTATAAACTTTCCATTTCACTACACAAACAAGCTTTATAAACTTTCACTTTCACTACACAAACTACAAGCTGTATAAAGATATCCTTTCAAAGCTTTTCTGTCAAATAGAATTCTAATAAAATCTCAGTTAGACGTAACATGCATTGGCATAATACCGGCCGTAAGACTTATACCGGCCGATAAAAAATAATCTACACATGCAACAATAGTTATTTCTGAGGTATGCACACTTCAGACATCTAGGTGTCCAATATATCTTTTACAAAGCATCGATTACAATGCATTCGAAGACGACAAGGCCAAAAGTTTTCAGTATCTTTTTCGGGACAGGCGAGCTCGTCGTGGGACGAACACACTGTCACATTCATTGCCAGATTTGTAGATAATAATCACATGGTCTCACGGCACAAGACGAACATGATTCAACAAAAATCTTGAATTTCTGTTGGTGACCTACAACTCGTGTAAAAGTGTGAAGAACCGTTGCATAATAGCCCGGATCTACGACTGAATGGGCAAAATTGAACGTACGCAGCCATTTTCCCGCCATTTTTATATCTACGCTAGCAGTAAAGTGTTGCGTCACAGCGGTTGTGACGGACAGAAGTTAAATGAACATTCTTGACAGTATACGTCCGTTTTCTCATGACATTTTATATGCTCATGCAGGTTTATGTTTTATGCATTTACTAACATAAAAGGAAGGAACATGGAGGATGTATAAAGGTACATAGCGACAGTTAATTGTGCCGTGTTTCTTCCGGCCGGTATTTTGTACCCCCTCCCAACCACGCGCCCGTTCCCCGTGTAATTCCGCGGCGTGTTACAATTACGATATTACGCTTTTAGCAGGACAAGAGTGGCAGAAAAGTTACACAGAAGAAGTGGCAAGGGTAACCTATAACAGCAACATGTAACTGGAGAAAATGATGCGTTGGCAATTTGTCAAATCAGTATGGCTAGAGAAATCGTCGTAAACGTGCCGGTATTATGATAATAGATGTTATCTCTCCCATTAATAAAGTGTGATCCCGATTCTAAGCTGCTTTCTGATCCAACATTTTTCACTTATTTCTGAGACTGAATTCGGAGTCCTGACCTCACCAACCTCCTTGCCAGAATCAAACACAGAAGTGACAGAACACAAATACAAGGATCCAAACACTACCCCCCCCCCCGTAAATACTGGTGTCAGGACCCACACAAACCACACGTGACAAAGGTCACCGACAGCTGACCTTTCCACACCTCAAACACCATGACCTGACCTGACCTGACCTCTGCTGTTTCTATTCAATAGAGAGGGAAATACAGGAAAACATAGGTGAGAAATGAATAAACATCTTTTCTAAACATTTCTGTAGATTTTATTCATTCCAAGAAATTTGTCTCTTTGCTGCTTTTCAGGAGTGGGTGTATGGAGAGTCTATAACAGACTGGTTTGAGACGGTTACATGGAGACTACCGCTACCTTCTGAATCTGTGGACCTACACGCCAGCATCCATGTATGCCAGAACGTTAGAAGCACAAATCAAGTGTCTGAATGAAGTTTTACACATGACAAATATGTTATGCCAAAATACAGTCAAACAGCTGAATATGATTTGGCTTTTGGGAATGGTCAGACATTTCAGGTACATGTAATAGTTATGATGTAGCATCCGATTTATCTTTCGTCAGTGACACTGAGAGAAGCAGGTATAAGAGCAGGTTTTTTACCCTACATAAGAATTGATATGCAAACATTTATTATTTCAGATTTTCTAAATATGTGGACACACACAATGTGACATTTAATGATTTATCCGAACTTCTTTGGTATACCAGTACTGTATACTGTATGTATGTATGTACCAGTACTGGTTAAAGATACACCAGATGGCTATTTACTGTGTCAGCTGGGCATTAACTATATAATTAAAGTTTCCATGTACAGATCAGGAGATGATTGGTGACCTTCCAAAGTTTCAGATATTTGGCGAGGCTTTACTGGTTTGGTCCAGTTGGTGGTGCCACTAGGCTTGGGTAATGGTCTGAGAACACATGTAGTGATGTACACTGAACTGGGCAGAAGTCATGATCTGGGACTAAAGTCAAACTAAGAAGTGGGCATATGGCCTCGTGTCCCCGCAACTTTGCCCTTTGCTTTAGATTTGTATGCAGGCCACAAGCAGCACACGCGACCCCATATGACCCAGCAGTCACACACGCGACCCCACCCGACCCCTCATGAAAAGCAGGTCAAAGTGGCGCGACCCCTCAGCCCCTGTGCGGTGATCCCCATTGTTACACCCATCAAGTCTTTTCACAGAGGCCATATATACCCGTAACAGGCCAGGATTTTCCTTAAGTTAAAACTACTCACATTCCAAACAATTTCTGAACAAGCAAATAAAAATCCCTGTCATGATCTCTGATAAAATGAGTTTGAAACAACCTACTAGTCTACTAGTTCTAGAATCACAGCACAATGAATGAGACAACTGGTATCTACTTTCAACAGGCAATTCTGTGCCATATATTAATGTACTGAAAGATTCAATATTAATAGCCAGAGTTTGTATGTGGTGATTTCAGGCAGGGATACTAACTCTACTAACTATACTATTTCTTACTTCTTACACTCCACATTACATAACATAATCAGTATTGGATCAACATTTCCAATCCAAGATACATGCTCATACAGCCAACACTAAAACATCTTTGATAACACTTCTCATCAACATGGCAAAGATAAGATCATTTAGCATGAATTCTGTTTGTTTCTATATTGCTTAGCTCTAGCCTCTATTTGGGTGTCAAAATTCCTGCTTTGCAACTTTAAGGCATCCATATCATCATGTACAACAGTGTTCAGTGTTCATAAAAATGTTAGTGTTGGAAAAACATGTATATTACTGGTGCCATGGTTTATGCTGAGATGTAGATATTCATAAGCATGTTGTTTTATATGCTGAGATATAGTATTATAGATATATATAAGCATGTTGCATAAGATCTGGAAAACAGAATCTTCTTGATGTGACTAATTATTTCCCTTTTGTAAGACTCATCTAGTCTGGGATTTTAGCATTGGGAAACTATGATTTAAAAAAAAAAATCCCAGGTCCTTCTATTTTCTACACAAACCAAAACATAGAATATTTCATTTAATACCTTCTTCATACCGCTCTACATTCTGTACCTGTGGTTACTGATATTTAGTCGAGATAAGCAAACTTACAGGCAGGACTCGGCACATTTGCATTATTATCAGGGTCAACACAACTGTGTCGTGTTGTTGATATTTAGCGCATATAAAACATCAGAACTGTGTTTTCAAGCACCATAAACACGAAGCTAGTTAGATCTCTCCACGCTAACGACAGATCAGACCAAGGAGGTTGATCAGACTTTAAAATGAACGCAATTTCTACTATTAAAAAAAAATCATGTTGTCGACTCGCTTGAGCTCCCACAAACGGACAGCAACAAATCTGTTGTTATTTGACACCCGGGGATAATTAGGTTTGGCGGTGAAATGTGTGATAGGCTGATATGATCAAAAGCACTCTGCATAAATAACCCACCCATGTGTGAAAGTTAATTTACCAGAATCAGGCGGCGTTGGTGAATAAATATTTGCTAAAATTCATGCATGCCGATTTCACCAAGAGGTGGAAATCATTATACCAGTCCACGTGGACCCGTTTTACTGAGTTTTCAGCCATAATTCCCACCCGATCCCTTCAAAGTTAGACAGCAGACCCTGTACTGAAATATCGACACGTCTGAGCGGTTTTAATCCAGTCCGGATTAGCTAATGATATAAGATCCAGGCAGCGCCAGATGTAGAAATCCGAAGCGTGATTTTGACAGTTCAAAGACCACATCAAAATGGACAGAAAAACAGATTACTACAGCAGTAAGCTACAACAATCCTTAGTGAGTACAGTGCAGCGGAATTCAGAAAGTATTACAGCGTGAAAACCAGTTTCAACCTTAGAAATTGGAAGATACCGGAGCAAATTAATTCATACTCACATTTTGGATTCGCGGGTACCCTCCTTCGTCAGCCATGTTGGCCGTGACGTCACGGGTAAACAAAATTCATATCGCTATTTCTCAACCAAACGAATTTTGTTTCAGTACTAGTCATTTTATAACCGAAATCTATTAAAAAATGTGGTAAATATCATTTTGTGTACATCTCTGATAATTTTTCTTACTTGATATTGTTATTAGTCCAGGTGCTCCCATGATGCCCCGCGCGCCCTTGGAGCGGAGTGACAAGATGGCGGCATCAGGAAAAGGTCCGGCGATGGACCCTTGGCGAATCTTCCCCGAAGTCTCTCCGGAGGAGATGCGAGCCGCGGCCGAGCGCCAGGCTATCAAGGGGAAACTCCGGGCCGCCATGCAGCAGAAACTTCGGGACCCGTACGCCGTCGGCAACTTCGTAAGTAGATGTCAAACATTCGAAAATCAGCATTAAAAAAAATCAAAGTTTTGAATTTACAACTGAATTTTTGCTGGAGAGCCAGCCAAGGGCAAACAGACTTGTACAAAAATTACATCATGTATATATTAGCAACAGTACATGGCTGTCTCCGTGTATGACACTGATGTTCTATTGGGAAACGTGGTTGGTTAGCCATTTGTTGTCATGGTGCAAACGTGTGTACTACAGTGTAGGAGTGTACACTTGCCACTACAAGAAACACGCTGAGACTTAAAAAGTTAAATCATTGTTTTAGTTGATATTCCAGCTCCATGTTTCAGTTTAACAATACAGTACTCAACATGTACTAAATTATGTTTATGTTGTATACGTCAACATCCAGGTAATATAAGATACATATGCAAGATAGTATCAAGTTACAGTGTTTACTGAAGGTACCGTGTAGATTTGGAAACGGTCAGACGTAATATGCAGCATCCACTACCTTTCGTCAGTGACACATCTGTTGTAGAACAGATTCTTATCCCAATACTCTAAATTGATATGACAATTAGGTGAAGAAAAATTTTAGATACCCCAACAGGAAAGTAAAACAAGTCAAATTCTGTTGGTACTGTAGTTTGGGTACGGAGCTATTGTCTCTCGTGATGGGCGATTTCAAGTGTCCAGAAGTTTGTGTACTTGTTATATTTGATTGATACCGAGCTCAGACACTAATGTCCATGTTTGTTTGTTGTTGTTGTTCTGTAGGAAGACCCAGCGTTACAACGTTGGTACTACGTCAGGAATTAAGGTTCTTAACGTGGGTGTTCTACACTGACATGGTAAGGTTCTTAACGTGGGTGTTCTACACTGACAGGGTAAGGTTCTTAACGTGGGTGTTCTACACCGACAGGGTAAGCTTCTTATCTTACATGGGTGTTCTACACCGAGAGGGTAAGGTTCTTAACGTGGGTGTTCTACACCGACAGTAAGCTTCTTAACGTGGGTGTTCTACACCGACAGGGTAAGGTTCTCACGTGGGTGTTCTACACTGACAGGGTAACTAAGGTTCTTAAATCTAGCCTTTAGAAAGATCTACAAAAATTCTTTTTAAGTTTAAGCTCCCAGGAGTGACAGAGACTGTGTACTAAAGCTGAAAAGACTGGCACCCAGGCTAACTTACTTGTACTCTAAGTCTTAATTGGTGACATTTGATAAAAGCAGTAACATGTCCACTTCTGACCTGCGTCTTTTTTCGTTTCAGCGCAAAATGAAGGAGGACTGGAAAAAGGGCATCGGCAGAAATAAGGCATCGATGATCAACTTCTAACCCGGGTCACCACAGCTGGGGCGCTTCGGCAGGGCGCTTCGGCAGGGCGCTTTGACAGGGCGCTTCGGCAGGGCACATCAGTGGGATTATCCAGACGGGCGTGTCACATTGACAGGATGTCAACATGATGGGAAATAGAACATCTGCTGAAGTCTGGTGTTACCGTGTGAAGTTTCCCCATTGTACACAGGCAGGAATATGTAGTTATATGTTATGTGTGTCAGAAATAAAGTGTCGTCGGACATTGACATTGTCATCAGATGTTCTGCTTGTCTCTTGCATTTTGTGAATTTACTTGTACAGTTGAGGTGTGTAACATGTTGGCGTAGAGCTGTGTAATTACGGGTAAAACCTTGGATTTCTGCATATTCTTTAAGTTATAAAAAGTCCAAAACAGACTTTTGTTAATCTCCAAGCAGATGCAGAAAGATACAGTTGTCAAGTTTCTGAAGCTCCTGGTTCCCTGAGCCTGTCAACATAAAGCCGGTCAGCACTCAGGCTCCTACATACATGTACTAGTAGCACTCAGACTCCTACATACATGTACTAGTAGCACTCAGACTCCTACATACATGTACTAGTAGCACTCAGACTCCTACATACATGTACTAGTAGCACTCAGGCTCCTACATACATGTACTAGTAGCACTCAGGCTCCTACATACATGTACTAGTAGCACTCAGACTCCTACATACATGTACTAGTAGCACTCAGACTCCTACATACATGTACTAGTAGCACTCAGACTCCTACATACATGTACTAGTCAGCACTCAGGCTCCTACATACATGTACTAGTAGCACTCAGGCTCCTACATACATGTACTAGTAGCACTCAGACTCCTACATACATGTACTAGTAGCACTCAGACTCCTACATACATGTACTAGTAGCACTCAGGCTCCTACATACATGTACTAGTAGCACTCAGACTCCTACATACATGTACTAGTCAGCACTCAGGCTCCTACATACATGTACTAGTAGCACTCAGGCTCCTACATACATGTACTAGTAGCACTCAGACTCCTACATACATGTACTAGTCAGCACTCAGGCTCCTACATACATGTACTAGTAGCACTCAGACTCCTACATACATGTACTAGTCAGCACTCAGGCTCCTACATACATGTACTAGTAGCACTCAGACTCCTACATACATGTACTTGTAGATAGATTAACAAGGAGAAATCAAACTGGAAGTTCTGCTACCTTAGAAAGCCACTAGGGTCCCATTATCGAACTTGACCTTTGTTTCCCTGACCCTTACCCAGCTACAATTTGCCATAAGGACCCATACACAGCTTTTAGTGCTATACTGACAAAACGCACACACATGTACATTAATACTCAAACATGCACACTCACATACACATTGTACACACACATACAGATGGCCCCTAAAACTGAACCTACTTGGCAAAGGCTATACGTTTATAACATAACTTCAGGTATAAAAGCTCGCTGCATGCTGCTGTTCCTTACTCTCCAAGCAGAGGTTGAGTCGCGCAGATATAGCAGTAGTCGGAAAAATATCTACGCGACTCAACCTCTGCTTGGAGAGTAGCTGTTCCTATGTTGGAGCTGGTGGCATGACGCCTCAAAAAGAGACACCTAGCAGAGTTATCGTAAACTACAAGTACGGCTAGTTCTCCGTCATTGTTTCCAAAGGCGGCTACAGTAACAAGTGGCACCTGCCGAGTACTTGGTGATGGAGAGGTGCTCAAAACTGTAGCATGGTCAGAGAGGGAAGCTCTATTCCGATGTCTCTGTGTGCTGTGTGTTTGCCTAAACCTGGGAATACTGTCCGAGTACTTATAATGTCTGGCAAGTCGTTTTGTCTTGGTAGAATTTCGAAATTCAGGAAAACGATAAATATAACAGTAAACACCATACGCTGTTGAATACACAATGGAATAATATGACAACAGAAAATTAAAAAAGAAAACAAGACAATTAGAAACAAGTGACTTTTGTATATTTGTGTTACATCGAACATAAAATAGCATGGCAAAAAAATCAACACAGGAAATCAACTGCAAAGATATCATACTACTGCGTGGTCCGTGTATGAACTTGGAAAATGAAAGCCTCTTCATGGCAGAGGGGTATGTTCTATTCCGATGTCTGTGTGCGATGTGTGTTTGCCTAAACCTGGGAATACTGTCCGAGTACTTTTAATGTCTTGGTAGAATTTCAGGAAAACCATAAATGTAACACCATACGCTATGAAATGACAACAGAAATTTAAAAAAGAAAGAAGAAAACAATCACTAGGAACAAGTGGCCAATGTATATTTGTGTTACGTCGAAGCATGGCAAAAAAATCAGCACAGGAAATCAAGTGCAAAGATATCATATTACTTCGTAGTCCATGTATGAACTTTGAAAATGAAAGCATGCTTTCAGATTTTCCTCCGTTCACTGTCCGATATAGAGATGGGTGCCGGACCTATGCATCACAATGTGATGTATGGCAACTTTAGCTTTAGCTTTATACTGAAGTGTTTTAGCACGGGGATCGCCCACCCGTGACGTCAGAGTGGGCTGGAGGACCCTGGTGCGCCCAACAACCGTCACATCCTAGAGCTGACCAGGATTTAGTTGCTGTGACTCGCTGGGTCGTGTTTTACCGCGTAGAGTGTGTTTTGATAAACAGTGAGCCAGGATGAAGGTTTTATTTGTAAACGTTTTGTTTGTGTTTGCATTTCTAACTGTTCCGCTGGTGCTGGGTATCTACATCCCGCCTGAAGGTAAGACAACAGCACAGATTTTTGGATACTTCTACTTTTCATATAACAGGCATTACTGATATCTACGTTGTAGTTTTGCTTCCACCTTTTATATATTTCCCATCATTATCCAGATAATTTGCTTGTGATCCGTGGTTTACGTTTGTATCAGGTGTTGCACTCCATTTCGGTCTCTTTGCGTAGTCAAACGTTTTTGCGAAAAGTAACAAAACAAAACACAATTACGAGGAGTTTTCTATCGGAGCCAGAGGTTTTATTCAAATTTTGTAGTTTGTTTTAAAACAAATTAATTTCCGGACATACCAAGAATGAAAAAGCATTGCAAGTAGTTTATTTTTTTTAAATCATCATCTCCCTGCAAGAATAAGTAAATTTGTACTTAATTAAAAGACGGCTAATAACTTATCCACTGCTAATTATGTAATGGTGAAAAGACAGAGACAAGCCGCCATTTGGAAGTTGTACATGTTCTACTATAACTAAGGTAAGAGAGATATGTTAATGTAATATTCGAACATTCCATTCAATATTAGTGTACGAAACATGAGAAGAAATCAATGATATTGGACTCGGATCGAATGTCAAGTTCGCGACCGGGAAAGTCACGGTAGCAAAACATTGCCTTGTGACCCGTGAGAGCTTTATAAACAGTTCTCAAATCGGCATTGGGATTAATAACCTGAGCTCTACATATACTTTAACAACGTTGTTTTTTTCATTATAAAGCTGCCATTATAGTTTCATACACTTTAACATACAAATAAAATGTGTCACCTTTCTGACTAGGATTAGTAACGTTAGAGCGAAATCGTACGTTTTAGGAGACCAATTATCAACGGAATATGAATAGATGTGTTCTCTTGTCTAATCTCCAACCAGATCCACGGTGGCGTAATATTTAGTATCGAACCCACCATAGGCCAATGGTCTCACTTTGCATTGGCAAACTACCCTTCTTGGTCGGCTTTGATAGTTTATTACGCCACCGTAGGATCTGCTTGGAGATGAATCTTGTCAGCTCCGCGGAAGAGTTTTCCCAGTCGATGATTTTTCCCCCTTCTGTGCCCTGCAGAAAAAATCCTGAGCTGTGCGGCCCGACAGAAAGCCGGGACAGACCCGTTTCCCCTGCACTGTGCCGATGACGGGACCTTCAAGCCGCGTCAGTGTGACGTCACGGCCGGCCTGTGCTACTGCGCGCACCCCGAGCGGGGAACCATATACAGCGAGACGGCCGTACCTGCAGGACAAGCGCATGCGCAGGGGCCGGACTGTGACAAGTACTGGCGGGAACACGGTGCGTGACATGTTCTTCCTTGTGCTTGATACATGACAGTCGTGGTTGTGTTACAATAACTTACATTCCCAGTAGGCTGTGTAAGCAGAATACATATCCAGTAAACCACGGGAACACGGTGCGTGAATTGTTCTTCCTTGTGCTTGATACACGACAAGTTTGTTTACATACCCAGTAGGCTGTGTAACGCAAACTCAGCTCTCCGGATGTAGCTATTGTCGAAAATTTAAGATACTAGTAGTGTCTGCCATCTCTGTCACCAGTGGAAATGTAGCTCCTCCACGAGCTGCACTGGATCGAGATCACTTTGACGTTTTCTTTATTTTTGTTTCAAAGACGCCCCTGATGACGATGCCGTCCCAATGCTCCTGATGTTACCTGTGGATCCTCCTGTCGCCATCACGGCTCTCTCTAACGACATAGAGCAGCCCGCCGCAGACTCTAACGACATAGAACAGGCTGCCGCAGACA
>NW_023365728.1:207370-209939 GCF_000003815.2 Branchiostoma floridae
CGGTCAGGACAAAGCTTCTGTTCAATATGTTCAATATAGGAACATGGTCTATAATGGCCGGGAAAACGCTTCTATTCTATATGTTCAGTATAGGAACACTGTCTATGACGGTCAGGAAAACGCTTTTATTCAATAGGTTCAGTATAGGATTAGATACATGACTACGCGGTTGGGCAACTTTCCGTGTTGATCATTCATTACCGTAAAGCCAAGCTACTCCTGGTTTTAGCTGCTGAAACTGGGTAACATGGAGAAAAACTGCTACCAACATTTACCAATCCTCCTGTAATCCATGTAATCTGAAGAAACTGGAATGGAATCTGATCCCCCCTTTTTTTTCTTTCCAGACGAGGATATTGACTTGTGTGACTTCGCCCAGTGCGAGGCCCACTCCCGCTGCGTGGCGCCCCCTGGCGCGCAGGTGCCACTGTGCAGGTGCGACGCGGGTTACGGCAGTGTGGGCGGGGCGGCGTGCACGTCCAGGTGTGAACTGGAGCCCGGGTTCTGCAGGAACGACGGCAGGTGCGACGTGCAGCCGGAACTCGGCGTCATCTGCAGGTGGGAACGGCTACTGTGTCCCTGACGTCATGACCGAAACGTGAAAATCGACGCTTTTTACTAACTTCTCTCCAAGCAGAGGTTGGTGGGGGAAATCGTGAAGAAAATCTGCTTGGAGAGTACGGACTAACTACGCTAGCTGAGAGAATATTTGCCATTATTTTATAGGGGACCGGCCTAGCCTCCTCCGCAGACTTTCAGCAGCAGCGGCGAGGCTCATAAACTCCCTTCCCCGGCATTGAATTTAAACCCATAACTTCATCACTGCAACTAAGCGTTTTTAAAGCACAGTTGTCCTGGCATTTGTTGTAATGTGTCCAATTATTTCATCATTGGGTGGGAAACTGGACTTGCGTTTATCTTTTCTTGTTATGCTCTGTATAATGTATTATTTTCTGTCTGAAGTGATTTTCCTTTGCTTTTCATTTGTACTTGATTTTTCTTTGTAAAAATGTATGCTTTTTTATGTAAGGGGTAGCGTCAAAATAAGTCTTGTACTTGAGTACGCCACCTCTTTGTCATATTGTATTATTGTTTAAATGTTTGAATAAAAAAATTTAAAACCTGGCACATCGCCAATCAGCGCTCCCGTAAGAAAATAAAAGCTGCTGGAAGTTTAACTGTAGGACCCACCCCGCAGTTTCGACGGGAATGTTAAATTCCCCACGGTCCTTTTGTTTCACTTTCACTTTCCTTTCCTTCCAAGATGCCGGGCTGGCGCGTCCTGGTGGCACGCGGGACTGCGGTGTGAGACCTACATGTCGTACTTCATGGTGTTCTCCATCGGCGGCGGCGCGGTGGGGGGCGTCTTCGTCATCATGCTGCTGTGCCTCATCCTCGTCGCCAAGAAGGTCCCCAACAAGACCCGGCCCCACAGCTACTACCCCAGGTAGGTGTGTCTCATTGTCGTCGCCAAGAAGGTCCCCAACAAGACCCGGCCCCACACCTACTACCCCAGGTAGGTGTGCCTCATTGTCGTCGCCAAGAAGGTCCCCAACAAGACCCGGCCCCACAGCTACTACCCCAGGTAGGTGTGTCCCATGCTCGTCGCCAAGAAGGTCCCCAACAAGACCCGGGCCCACACCTACTACCCCAGGTAAGTGTGTCTCATTGTCGTCGCCAAGAAGGTCCCCAACAAGAACCGGCCCCAGAACTACTAGCCCAGGTAAGTGTGTCTCATTGTCGTCGCCAAGAAGGTTCCCACAAAGAACCGGTCCCACAACTACTACCCAGGTAGGTGTGTCTCATTGTCGTCGCCAAGAAGGTCCCCAACAAGACCCGGTCCCACACCTACTACCCCAGGTAAGTGTGTCTCATCCTCGTCGCCAAGAAGGTCCCCAACAAGACCCGGCCCCACACCTACTACCCCAGGTAGGTGTGCCTCATTGTCGTCGCCAAGAAGGTCCCCAACAAGACCCGGCCCCACACCTACTACCCCAGGTAGGTGTGTCTCATTGTCGTCACCAAGAAGGTCCCCAACAAGACCCGGCCCGACACCTACTACCCCAGGTAGGTGTGTCTCATCCTCGTCGCCAAGAAGGTCCCCAACAAGACCCGGCCCCACACCTACTACCCCAGGTAAGTGTGTCTCATTGTCGTCGCCAAGAAGGTCCCCAACAAGACCCGGCCCCACAGCTACTACCCCAGGTAAGTGTGCCTCATCCTCGTCGCCAAGAAGGTCCCCAACAAGACCCGGCCCCACACCTACTACCCCAGGTAGGTGTGTCTCATTGTCGTCGCCAAGAAGGTCCCCAACAAGACCCGGTCCCACACCTACTACCCCAGGTAAGTGTGTCTCATCCTCGTCGCCAAGAAGGTCCCCAACAAGACCCGGCCCCACACCTACTACCCCAGGTAGGTGTGTCTCATCCTCGTCGCCAAGAAGGTCCCCAACAAGACCCGGTCCCACACCTACTACCCCAGGTAGGTGTGCCTCATTGTCGTCGCCAAGAAGGTCCCCAACAAGACCCGGTCCCACAGCTACTACCCCAGGTAAGTGTGCCTCATCCTG
>NW_023365728.1:210039-214322 GCF_000003815.2 Branchiostoma floridae
AAACAAGAACTACACTAAAACTAAAACCGATTTCCCAGCCCGTACAGGCGCCCGTTCTTCATGGAGGCCCCCGCCCCGGGAGTGAGCGGCCCCGCGGAGACCACGTGGAAGGAGAACCCGATGTTTATAGACGAGCAGGAGGAGGACATCTACAGCACCATCAGCCGTAAGGCCGGTCAGGAGATCTCGCGAGAGCTGCGAGAACTGGAGGCGTCCGACATCGAGGATCCTTACGGCATTATAGGTGAGAAAATTAGCCTCTTAAAGGCTCCTGAAGGTTCTTAAAAATAGCAGTCTCTAAATGGATCCCTACGGCATCATAGGTGAACTTGCTTAAATAGCGTCTAACAGGCTCCTTACGGCACCATAGGTGGTCAGGTAGCTAGTAGATACCAGGGACAGAGACAAGAAAATCTCCAACATTTTCCTCCAGTCACGCAGAGATCTGCACGTCTCAAACTCAACTTGATGTCACGATGGAGCTTCCTGTACAGCTACCTGCAGACGATAGATCCACTGATGACGCGCACGCGCACTTACTAATCTCTACCAGACTCCGGGTCGCTAGAAAACCATAGAAATGGAACAAATAGAGGAGTAAGCCGGCCAGAGGAGTATAACCGGCCAGTCCGTAGCCGCGTAGGTCGCGTACTGTTTCCTGGCCGGCTACACTCCTCTGGCCGGCTTACTCTTCTATTTGTTTCATTTCTACGGTTTTCCATCGACCCGGAGTCTGGTAGAGAGTACACTAACCTCACCTTTCCTTTTCAGGCATGTTCACCAAAGCGGAGTCCATCTCGACTAGCGGTGCAAAACTGCCCCCTGGCGACTGGAACGGGGTGGTGCGTTTCAAACCGACGGTGGAGTGTATAGATCCCAACTGGAAGGTAAACAGCTAATATAACGCGCAAAATCAACAAAGTGCTGTGTATCACGGATTGAACAAACTTAGATAAATACCTCTACGTGAATTTTCGTTTTCGCTATTAGTGTACAGCCTGGAAAACAAGCCTCAACCTGCTGCGATACTCTCCAAGCAGAGGTTTGGCTCCGGATGTTTTTTTAATGTCCTTCATGCGTTTTATTCGTCACGAACGTGTCTTATTCTTCATGAACGTGTCTTATTCTTCACGAACGTGTCTTATTCTTCATGAACGTGTCTTATTCTTCACGAACGTGTCTTATTCTTCACGAACGTATCTTGTTCTTCACGAACGTGTCTAATTATCTCCCTCCTTCTCGCCCAGTTCAAGATCAAGCGGCCGCGCTACGCCTTCAACCCGGAGTACGAGCAGCAGAGAGACGACTTGTCCTGGCCCTGATGGCGGCTCAAGCACGCCCCCTAGCGGGACGACTTGTCCTGGCCCTGATGGTCGCTCAAGTGCGCCCACTAGCGGTCTGTAAATAAACCGCAACGGCTACGCGCTCCAATGGATGTTGGAAGGTGCTACTGTAATGATGACAACGATTCCCTCCATCACGGAGATGATCCAAGAGAGCGGATTTTTGAACTTATTTCTTCTTTGATTCCTTTCTCGATTGCTTTCTGTATACTAGTTCAATCTTATGACAACTAGACTATAATTTATCTAACCAACACGTAAAACAAATTGTGACTTGGACCAGACACTTCTACTTCCTTGACATAACCTTTAGCCACATGACTGCGTGAACGGTGGTAAGTACCAGATAACCTGTGTCACCCCCCGTCATTGTTTAGGGTGAGCTCCAATGTACGGCACACCTCTTGCAGGGAAAAACGTAACGGTACATCGTTTGTTTGTTTGTTTGTTTATTTCGATCTCCATCGTGCGGTCCAGAAATGTTCAATCTTGGTGCATCGGATGTTGGACTTTCTGGGTTGTGAATTTCAGTTTGTTCCGTAGTGATCCTCGAACTCTTACTGTTGTCTTTCGTTATTAAACAACTGTACAATACAAGAGTGTCCATTATTACATCATCTTGGGTTTCCCTAGCTGAACGTCGCCATCACATCCCGCTTACATGGATAGGTTTTAGTCCAGGGATACTGTTTAAATGTATTTAGGATAATGGAGCAGTAGAAGTGATGTGATGATGTTCGAACCAACTCGAATCAACTTCCAAGACGCGTTAGAAAGTTGCAGTCGTGATTTACGTGAGTTATGGAAGTTAAAAACTGCGCAAGTGCACATCGTAACGTGGGCCGCGCACGGCAGCAAGGGTGGATATAACATACATTCGCATAATTCCACCAGGTGTCATTATACCGCCACCTAAAAAAACGTTGGTATAGAGGCCTTCTCAAGATTGTCTTCAACAGCTAAATATGTGACTTGTATAAAATTGAGGATATTTAACATTTGGTGTTCAAGACAATTTTGGGAAGACCTCTATACTGACGTTTTTTTGAGGTGGCGGTATAATGGCACTTGGTGGAATTATGATAGTCGATGTTACTCGCTGTGTAGATTATCTAGATCCCCATGATTAAACAGCGGTGTGTGATCACGTGAACCGTAGCAGTGTTTTCTCACCACCGAGCAGGGATCAACAAAACGACGTGGCCGCTTGAAACACGAGGACCTGTCATGGGAAAAGCGCGCGGGATCGGCGGATGTTTTCAGAGGAGACACAAATAACTTCTATCATTCTTCAAACGCCTACAGCTGACATGTTTTAGTGTGGGAAGTTAACGTTATATCTATTAAGAGCTGTTTTAACATCAATTGTCATTGAGATGTGAACACCGAGCAACGCTGAAACAGCGTCATCTAGCGGGAGGCTGACGAAGTGCAGCACGAACCTGCCGATTAGCTGGGATCAATACGAGCGCTAATTAATCACGCATGCGCGCAGAATCGATTTCCTGACGGACGGCCGTTTTTGTTATGCACATCTGAGGCTAAATCTGCCGTGACAGGAACTCGAGTTATTTGTCAAACTGATGACGCAAGCACACTGTGGCTTGGCTTAATCTCTAAGCGGATCCTACGGTAGCACAAGATACTATTAAAAGCTGGCAGAGGAGTGAAGTCAGCCTAGAAGTGTACACTTGCCAGCGTTTGATACTATGCTACCGTAGGATCTGCTTGGAGATAAGGCTTGGCTACGTCAGACCATAGATGCACGCACGCGTGTTGGTTTGGATAATGAGACACGCAAGATAACAGTTACTCAAGAGACTGGACAGATGTCGGAAACAGACGTTTCAGCTCAGGTAGCTTCCTCTACCTTTCGTCAGTGACACTGAGTAACGTATATGTTGATCAGCAGGTTTATTTGATTAATAACCACTCACCGTTTGATTGATATGCAAAAAAACTGTCTTTACGTCTTGTAACTCAAACCAGTGTTACCTCATGGTTAGTCAGGTGAATTAATTCATTAGTTTCATGACGTAGTTAAACGGCTGATATGGAAGTTGACATTCCTGATGTAATACCCAGGGTTAAAGGAGACATATCGGTTACACTGTGGGAATATCGGCACGGATCAGTGATGTGCTCAGTTCCGTGTGCTGTGTAATTACCATGACATGGCTGGGAAGTCCGGACCGAAACATGAGAGTTTCTTACTGTTGTTTAGCTGTTTGAGCGATTACATTGCTTAATCGATCAATTAATGAACGGCCGAATGAATGGATGGATGGATGGATGGATGGATGGGTGGGTGGGTGGATGGATGGATGGATGGATGGATGGATGGATGGATGGATGGATGGATGGATGGATGGATGGATGGATGGATGGATGGATGGATGGATGGATGGATGGATGGATGGATGGATGGATGGATGGATGGATGGATGGATGGATGGATGGATGGATGGATGGATGGATGGATGGATGGATGGATGGATGGATGGATGGATGGATGGATGGATGGATGGATGGATGGATGGACGGACGGACGGACGGATGGATGAATGAATGAATGAACGAACGCGTACGGATGGATGGACGAACGAATGAATGAATGAATGAATGGATGAATGAATGGATGGATGACTGACGGATGGATGGATGGATGGATAATAAATTAATTCACGCGGGTGGATAGATCAATCACGCACGACCTACCCAACCACGGACGGACGTACCTATCGATCAAGCAAGCAATCTAACTATCTGGCTAGATACATCCATCCATGCGCGCCGACCCCCTCCCCTCACTGCCTGCCTACCTCCCCGGTCGCTCCCTCCCAGTCAGGCATCCTTACTGACTTCCGTCGGCAGGCGGGCAAGCAACCTACATGTCAGACATACATTCCATGCACGTCCGTCCTTGCATACATACCCCCC
>NW_023365728.1:214864-240505 GCF_000003815.2 Branchiostoma floridae
ATGATGATGATGAATGGGTGGATGAATGGATGGGTGGATGACGTGTGGATGGATGGATGGATAGAATATAAATTAAATCAGGTGTATTGTAATATCAATCAGGAACGTCATAACCAAGGTTGTACAGACGTTGCTATTGATCATGCAATCTAACAATTTGTCTAGTTTGAAACGTCGATTCACGTGAACCGGTTCCCTTCACAATCTGCGTAACTCCCCGGAATATCGCTCCCAGCCCGTGACGCATCCTGAATTACTTCTGAAGACAGGAGTGCAAACAACTTTGATGTGATACATACAGTACATGTAGGGCCGTGTTGTGATACATACCCCGCTGTAGGGCCATGAGAGCGTGCAGGAGCCTTTACTGACAAACGGCCGTGTGTTCCGAGTGTAGTGATGTACGTACTCCGCTGTAGGACCATGTTGTGATGCATACAGTACATGTAGGACCATGTTGATACATACCCCCTGTAAGACCGTGAGAGCAGGAGCCTTTACTCAGTTTATTGACAAAGCGTTGTGTCGTCAGCGCTGGCACGGCTTTTGTGATACATCAAGGAGGTTATATAACCTCATGGATACATATAAGTACATGTAGGACTGTGAGAGCGCGCAAGAGAGCCTTAAGTTTTATTGACTGTCGTCAGCCCTGACAAGGGTGCTGTGATACATACCGCTGTAGAACTGTGCTGTGATGTACACCGCTGTAGGACCGTGAGAGCCTTTATTGACAAACGGCCGGCCCGTCAGCCCTGGCACGGCTCATCACGCTCGGATGGTGCGAGCTGTTGTGATACATACATACCTGTAGGACGGTGTATGTAAGACTGTGAGAGCGCGAAGGAGAGCCTGTATTGACAAACAGCCGGTCCGTCAGCCCTGACACGGGTGCTGTGATACATACCTGTACGGCTGTGTTGTGATGCCCCCCCTGTAGGATTGTGAGCCTTTATTGACAGCCTGTAAAAAAGCAGGCACCTTTATTGACAAACGGCCGGCCCGTCAGCCCTGGCCCGGCTCATCACGCTCGGATGGTGCATGGCGAGCTGCGCGCCATCTGTACCTCCCGCCGCTGCTTTGCACACTCACCTTCAGCCCGCCCTGTATACTGTGCAAGCGAGGCGCGAGGGTGAGTCACTGAAGCGCTGGGAGCCGCTCGCCGGCAGCTGTTCCGCAGGGATGCTGCTATGTTTGTTACCTGCCTTCTTCACGCTCACGTACAGCTACAGCACACCTTTATCTGGCGTCGGGATGTCACGTAAGGAGAGCCGCCGGTCCAAGATGACGGCCTCGGTGTTGTTGTTGTTCCTAGGGGCCTGCCTCGGCGTTGCGTCAGGTGAGCACTTGTACAGGTGTCCTGATATTTACAGACGCGTAACGTGGGGTATACAGTAGGTAGCCAAGTGTGTGTATCATCCACACCTAAGAAACCACTGTCGGTCTGAAGGCCAGTCATAGTACATAACCACTGTATTACACAAACGAGTTGTGTTGGAAATCTTTATCACTGCGACCCTTTTACTCTGTCAGTCCTACGAGTAAGAAAATAACATTGGCAAGCTTGGTATGGAAATGTACATTGTTATGCAGAAGTATGTAAGATTGAATTTTTCATCGGAATCTCAAAACCGGCATGATGCGGCATCCTGTGTGTAAATAACTGACAGGTGTTGATTTAGTACTTCAGAAATGATAAACTTTATGTCGGCACGAAACGCCTGCCCCCGGCACGGATGATCATCATGAATGCAGTCATGTCCCGTTGTTATGACAGAAGCACGTCCGTCCGCCGCCCGATATTGTCGCTAAACCCCGGGAACTGTTGTTGTTATAGTCCTTCCTCTGTCGATCTGATCTTACCTGTGCTTGTAACAACAAGGGCGTGGCCAGGTGGGAGGCAGGTGGGAGGCAGGTGACCGTCTCACCTGAGTCTTACGCAGGTGAGAAGGAGTAAACACAGGTAAAGAAACAGCTTTCCAGAAAATACGTGACATCGCCAATAGCCACATTCTACCACAGGGCGGTCTCGCTGCGACCTCACTTGGATGTGTGTAACCTTGGCTTCATCATTGGAATATCATGGAAAATATAAACATATGGCTGAAATGGAAAAAAAAACATAGAAAGCGTATAAAAATGAATTATCTATAATATTGGTTGAGGGTTTTGTGAAACCGTTCAGTACGCGGTCACGGTGACGCAATGAGGTTGCCTTGCTCTGTGGGTCGGCCCGGTGTAACGTTCGGTTTGCGAAATACCACATTGTAGTATTAGCAAAGATCGGTAAAAAGCAGGAACTCTGAAGCTACTGTCAAAAAATTTGGATTTTCAATGGTCCAAGACACACAAGCAAACTAACTAACAAACAAACAAACAAACAAACAAAATCCGAGTGGTCCTCAACACTCATGTTGATTTTCAATGATCCAGGACACACAATGAAACACGTAACATTACCTGGACAGTAGGACAATAACCAACTCACACCTGTCCCACAACAGTTACCCAGATATGCTGTACCGTGTTCTCCATGTTTTACTGTGCAGTAAGTCTGACCGGTCTAATATCGCTCCCGAAGTGCGTCAGTGGTGAGTTATGGGGACATTACCGACTCACAGATCCATCAGTTTACCTGAGGTCGCCTGGGGTTAAGTGTAATAACTATAAATCACAGTCGTGCAGGTGTGTAGTAACCGCTGTGTGCAGAGACCCCGGACCGTGTATCTGCAGCGGCGGTGTGAATAGGGTTTATCATTAAGCCATTTTCTGATAAGGTATCGATGGAAAGATGCCTACCATTTATCGTTTTTTGAGTCGATCAAGGTCGAGATTTTCGAACGTTTCTTCGATCCGGATTTTCATTTCTAGTAAAGGAGGGATAAAAACGGATTTTCCCATGATGATGAATGCCGGTAAGTCCGGACAGCTTATGTAGATGACCATTACTAACTACTCCCCATGTCACGTGGAAAGCCGAGTAATTATGCCCCCCCCCCCCATGTATCAGCATGCCATGCTCCCTCCACCCACCATTACTCTCCAAGTAGAGGAAAATCGTCTTTACGACCAGTCTCCCCATCATGTCGAAAAAGACATATAAGGAACAGGTCACGATTTTCCCTACTAACGTCTGCTTGGAGAGTACCCACCATGACCCCGGCCCGGCGTAAATGCAGACCTCATTCCCGTTCTCATCACACCTCAGTCTTCATCACTCCTCCCTCCCAGCATCACTATCACTCCTCCCTCCCAGGCACCCTGCCGCGGCTGGACTCACATTGATTACAGCCATGCCTGTTGAATAAAGCCCGCTGCAGCGTGACGAGGTTATAACGGTATTGATTGTTACAATTTCCTTCGCTGAAACAAACCGCTTGTATCGATTTTCAGCGTGTTTTCCTTATGGAGAAATACTTTGGCCCAGTTACAAGATAGCCTGAGCACTGTACTTACGGAGGCTGGACCCAGGCTAGGGAAGGAATGACGTTGTTATCTAAGTCTAGATGATGATGACGTCAGTTTTACATCCTTTTGCACAAACCCACAGCACCAATAATACGCACATGTCGGAGACTTGCGCGGCTGAAAGGAATTTCCGTGAGGAAATGTTTTGGCTTCATGGCCTGCATTGTTCCCGAGTCGGTCGCGAGAAATCCTGAACAAAACAACTGGAATAACATCAATCTTACAGATGTCGCTTTCGTAATTGTTTCCCCAGTCTGCAGGGAGTTATCCCTATATGTAATGTTGCATATACAGTTCTGCAGGGAGTTATTCCTTTATGCAATGTTGCATATACAATTCTGAAAGTTTTAATTGTTCCTTTCTTGCACTGGGGGATTCAGAAGCATAAGGTTATTAGTACAAAGCTGAGTGTTGGCGGAATTGGACATTGTGGAAATGTTTGAAAATCTCAGTAGTTTCCATTCAGACAAACTAACGTTACTGATTCCCGTGACAGTTTGTTACCGTTTCATCACATCTCGGCCTTTATGATGGTTTCCGCGCGGCGGACTCGACCTAGTTTACACTGTTCTTGTTCGGCTGAATCCTGGCGTGTTACTGTAGTCCTTCCCGCCACGCAGACATGGATCCTACCCAACCTTAAAGCTTCTATAAAATTAACATTAAGACAATCAAATTTTCAATAAAAGGTTTGGGATCACTATCATATATAATGATATAGAACAATAAAGAGTTGAAGGGAAAAAATTGGCATACCGTGGTGACTTAACCACGATTGTTTCAGAGATCAGAGGTACTTATAAATACACCGCAAATGTTTCGAGCGATTCTATTTCATTTCAAGAAAAGGAATAAATAAGTTTCAATTGTACTCTCAGAAGATATTAGCACCCATGTGGCTTTACGTTGGTAAGTGCAGGTATGTGATGTTTTTGGATTCACGTTGGTAAGTACAGGTATGTGATGTGAACACTCCTGTGGCTTTACGTTGGCAGGTGCTTTAATTGTGAGCTGTAGTGGACAGACCATATCGATCTCCTGAAGGATCCTGAAGGCCGCAATCTTCAGCAGCAGCCGATAAACTGGCTCCGCGGAACCGCAGATAAACCGTCCGAAATGTTCTTCGGCGGGTTCCTTTTCAAGGCAAGGTCGATACGGTCGTTTCGTGAATACCGCCTTTTCATACAGGAATTCATAAACAACGTCTACTCCATTTCATAAATACCGTCTTGCCATACACCGATCCATGCCCTGCCATGAATACCGTTCTCCTAAAGTAGTGGTGTTATCATTCAGGAAAAATCAAGTCGTTTTTATTGTGAATATTGGAAACCTGTATGATCAAATGTTCCCTAACAACCCCCTCCCCCTAAGTACCGATCATTGGGGTGTACATTGATAAGTGTGTCCGACCGGTGCGTTAGGAGATAATACAAACGAACAGAGTGAAGAATGACAATGATTACAGTTTGTTACAGCCGAGATGTTTCGTGCTGTATCTACAAATGCTGCCGCCAAACATCGAGCCATTTTTTCTGTTGTAGGTTCGCCAGTACTGTGCAGGTTTGCGTGCAGTGCAGCCAGTTAATGTGTGCGTGCAGTGCCAGTGTACGGAAATGCCACTAAACCCCCATGTTTGGCCTCCCGACCCCGCGCAAGGCGAGGTGTACGGAGCGTGCGGTTGTCAGGGTGGAAGGCAGGTGGAATACACTGCGAAGTGGGTTGGAGGGTATACGTAGCTATAGTACACAGGCACTGGACGTAGCGCGCCCTGGCAGATGTGAGACCAGGTATGTCAGACATGCGCTGGCAGAGCTCAGGTGAACATTTTGTCATCACAACAGCAACAAATATGACGTGATCAGAATACAGAAGGGAGATCAGGTTATCCACTTTATCTACTAAAAATATTGACTATTGAAAAGTTATGGCATGACAAAAAAAAAAAAACTTGTACCCGCTCAGTTTTTTATGTTTAATTTTCTGTTTACAACTTTACATTTTATTTAACTGTATTGTAAACGGACTCCAGGCAGAGAAGAGTAAATTTGAACAGTGCAACACTATTGGAGATCCAAATAAAGCAAACTAACAAAAATTGTTAGCATTATTATATTGCAGAATAAAACAAAGACACCACTATTATTAAAAAAATCCTATGGGCCAAAATAGTACTTCTTAGATCATGACAAGCGTTATAGATCGGTATTTTATTGGTAATGTAAACCAAATTAGGTGTTGCCTTTGAACGTGGCATGGGTACCGAAACACTGTTTTATGGTGGACCGAAAAGTATTTTACCCGCCATTAATTGTCATTGATGAGGTGAAAGGCCCACCTTGTACAAAGGTCACGTGACACATTTCTCTGTCTCTTTGAGTGGCACCTGCCGTCAGTGCCTCCATGCCTCAGGCCGTCTGCAGGGGAGCCGGTACTTAAATTTCGATCCGAGGTTCACAATAACGTCAGGACTGCTGCACCTTTCCCAAGTAACGTAAACCATGTTGACGTCTATTAACAATACTGACTCAGAACGGGAACACCAGCCTGAGGTAAATGTCTACAGGAAACAAAGATTGCTTGTACCTTGTCCGTTTACACGTTTATGACCCCCTACAAAATCCGATACTCCATGAATTTTGGCCCAGCCGCGAGGAACACAGGATAATGTCAGGTCTGAGGACGGAGAAGGTCGCGGTACAATGACCTGAGAATGTCTCAACAAGCAGCTTTTCAGCGCCGTCACGCAAAAACGTCGTCACGCAAACACGTCGTCATGGCACCTTCGCATCTTGGCACGACATCGTTTGCTTCGGGACTATAACGTGTGCCAAGGAATTAGTCATAAAAACATCCTGGGTAAAACTATGGAAATATAAATGCAGACTAACGTGTATGATAACTAAATCATACTGTATTCTATATGTGTTGCAGAGTCGATGCTTGAATAATGCGCTAATAATCATAACTGCCAGCATTTGTCCTCTAAAGAGAGACATCCCATCCACACAAAGATAAACATCGTCAACATTTAAAACATATTTCTGTGTAAGAAGCGACCGTCATACAGTAATCCATCATACTTAAGACTCCTGATACCGTCCTGTATGAAAGTGACCAGCTCATGAGCTCATGAGCCCCCGCTTTGGGAAATAAAAATCCAGCCTACGGTGTATGATAATAAAATCAACCGGTTTTTAATATGTGTGGCAGAGTGGATCCTTAAAAAAGGCGTTAAAAATAAAAACTCCCACCTTTTTTCTTTAAAAGAGAGACTTCCCTCCCCCAAAAAAAAAAACTTGGCCAAATTTAAAAAATTTTTTTTGTTAAAAAAGGGCCCTTAAAAAATAAATCCTTCATCTTAAAGCCCCCGAAACCCTTCTTTTAAAAGGGGGCCCACCTCATGAGCTCAGGACCCCCCGGGGTCCGGGATTCCCCCCCCCCCCCCACCCCCATGGTGCATACTGTATAAAGGTGCCCAGCTCATGAGCTCATGACCCCCCCGGGTCCGGGAGTCCCCCCCCCCCCCCCATGGTGCATACTGTATGAAGGTGACCAGCTCATGAGCTCAGGACTCCGCTGGGTACCGGAGTCCCCCTACCCCCCCCCCCCGCCCCCCCATGGTGCATACTGTATGAAGGTGCCCAGCTCATGAGCTCATGAGTCCCCCGGGTACCGGGATCATCCTCCCGTGGTGCATTATCTGTCTCTGGGGACGGATCACGTTCCCAGGATCACTCCCAGGCCTGACATGTACACAGAAACATTCATTCATTCATGGTACAAAACAGCCGCGTTATGAGATCCATAACTCACCGTTGCGATGATTATAAAGTAATTGCGGTTTGTAATATAATCGATTTGAACCAGTCAACCGTGAAACAACTTCGGTCAGGGGTTATTTCGTCGGGAAGCGGCTTGAAGTTTCATATCGATAATAGAACGATAGAGTTTCCAGAAATGTAATTTGTCTGAAACTGTGACAGGTTGACGATCTGGAACATACCTGAGTAAGGAAGAATCGGTTTGTCTCAGGAGCAAAAAGGATAATCATCTCTGAAAAGGATGTCTGAGATTCTAGCCTGGATTAGTGAGTTGTGTGATCCTTTGATAAATGTAAGCCCCGGACATGCAAGCTGCTTAATCCGATTGTCGTGATCATTAATCTGAAGCTTAGTCTTAGAAATATTTCCTGTTCCAAGACTAAGAATGGACTGGAAAAGATGAGTCACTGGTGCCTGTAATACCATGAATTACTTGTTTCTGTGCATTGCATACCCAGTAAAGCAACCCAAGGCAAAACGCACCAGGTGTGTCCTCAACAGTACTAGTTGCATATCGGTGCATAATTGTTTGACAAATATGACCTTCTAGACGCTGTCTATATGCGAGAACTGATAGATACAAAAGAAGTCCGATTCCGTACATGGTAAAGCTACTAAACAACACTTAAATGTTATGGACTATGGACTATTTGGACATTTGTACAACTACACTACTATTTATGTGCCACTCTATCAGGCAATTTTATTCTGTTTATAAGTGGAGTTTTGACTAATTCTGTAATTGCGCTTTTAAATCATGTTTTTTTTGCAAATTGTAAATGTGATGATATGATGTTATATATGCACAAGCATAATTCAGGTAACTGAGGTTACCTGCGAGACCTTGTACATAGTGTATGTGTTTCCTGAATAAACCAATCATTAAGATGATAAATTCTTTCGTGAAAATGTCAATTTACGAGGGACGTCATGTAATCAGTCTGATGTCTTTGTACAGGGATGTCCACTGAAGCCAACAGTGCGAGTGAGTCCAGCACCGGATCTGCTGCGAACTCAACTTTCCAGTCTACACAGATGTACACACGGCTGAGTACAACAACTCTGCCGACTGTCGGGGCATCAGACGGGGGGAATCTAACAGCAACGCCACAAACAACTTTGTCTGCAAACATGTCACATTCTTCTGCTGCAGTTTCATCGCCGACTATGGCTACAGAAGTCACACCGTCTGCTGCACCTTCCACAATGTACACAGGGTCAGGGTCCACAACAAACCTGTCGGCATTAGTTACGTCATCAGCTACGTCTGCGTTACATATTAACACGAATATCGACGTCACGACATCGTCATCAACTACGACAAGGTACGTTACTGCATCTTCTGTTGCACCTCCCACGCCTGCAATGACAGTTAACACTACAGACACATCACTGTCCACTCTGTCGGTCCGGGATTCCTCAAACACGAGTTTAGAAGACTCAAACCAAACATTCTCAGCGACGTCTCCTCCACAGTCCACGTCCTCTTTAGTGGCATCTACTACATCTGAAAACGTGACAGCGTCAGCGATCAGCGGAAGTACGGTGCCTCTGACTCTGATCAACAACACAGTTGTCCAGGAGACGTCCTCTCCTTCGTTGTTACCTACAACAGGAGCGACGGTCACTGTCAGCAGCGCGGGGTATCCTCAAGCCTCCACAGGGGGTGTGGCGGAGAACTCAACAGCCAATCCGACAAGCTCACGGCCCTTAACTGCAACATCATTGCAACAATCCTCAGATACGTCAGTAGCCTGGAATGTAACGACCAACGCTACTGTATCACCGATGGTGGCAACTTCAGGGGTGACCTCACAGTCATCCACTGCCTCCAGTAACTCAACCTCTGACGTCACGTCGGCAGCTTCTATCACAGCAGAGGCGACTGATGTGTCACCTAACGAAACCGCTGTAACTGCGAACACAACCGCGCCTAGTATTTCTACAACCGCGCCAACAGTTCGAACAACTCTCGGTGTAACACGTTCCAGTTCCTCTTCGGCGATCCCGAATGACACTGTAACAACAAGTCCTGCTTCAGCTACAAGCCATGTTCTGGCATCAGTCCAAAGCATCACATCTACAGATACGTCAGTAAGGAACAGTACTCCAGTACAGTCGTCAGCAACGGTGCCTTCACCAACACCTACCGTCTCAACAATAACACTACCTCAGGAATCTAGTGCAGGTCCCGGTGAAAACATTTCTGTGACATCATCAGATTCACCAGGGACAACGACGACACCAGCTGATCAGACTCTGGTGACGGAAGTGACGTCACAACATACAACAGGAACAACGATGACTCCAGCTGATCAGACACTGGTGACGGAAGTGATGTCATCAGATTCCCCCCAATCAATTGACACGACAGACTTAAGTACAACGTCACAGACGATGGAGGCAACAACATTTCCTGAAAGTACAGCTTCTCTTACAACCGGGACATCGTCTGAGAATGAGCAGACTTCGCCAATCGCAACGTCCGAAACAGCAGTATCAACCTCAGTTACAACAGACACTGCGCCAACAACACAGGCAAACGTTATCACATCTGCAGCCTCTGAGGTGCCTACCGTCTCACCAACCGCTCCTCCCCTAACAACTATTTCACCCACCACTCCGGTTCTACCTACAACAGCGACTGCCACACAGATGCCTTCAACAGAACGTAAGGCTACAACCGACATGCTGATGACAACGAGAACAGCACAAACCACAGCGGCACAAACAACTCAAACAACACTTCCTGTTTGGGCCAGCACTGCGGCGCCACAGTCTCCACCAACTGCTCCGAGCACAGCTCAAACAGAGGGAAAATCGTCAACGCAGTTTCAGGCCACCACCTTCAAACCATCGTCATCAGCACCACTACAAACAACACCGCTGGTTCAGTCCAGCACGCCGGCACCGCCTTCCACACAGGCCACACTGGCAGTGATACATTCCACACAGGCGACCCCAACAGGCGGAAAATCTACCACGCAAATCTTACCAACCTCCAAACTCACAACACAAGAAACAACTCCGCCTATTATAGTGAGCACCTTGACGTCACAGATAACACCAACGGATCGCCAGTCCACTACACAAATCCAATCTACAGCGCGAACAAAAACAACAACAACAACATCGCAAACAATGACGTCCCTGACAATAAGAACTTCAACTACGTCACAAATGACGTCATCAGATAGAATAGCTACAACACTACCCAGTACAACGGCTACAACGGCGTCAATTATACCGACGACAGAAACACCGAACTTGGCAACAACTTTCACGCCAACTGCCCAGCCTACAACCACAACACAGGGAATCGCTGCAACCACAAGAATACAGACGATACAGCTGTGGACAACAACAACCCCAGTATTGTCCACTATACTGGAAGTCACGCCTACTGCTGATACTCAAACGTCTGTAGTGACGATCAGTTTGGAGATTTCAAACTTGAATTTTGATGACTACAATCTGGATGAGCCGACATCAGACAGTTACACAGAGTTCTCCAGCGATTTCATCAGCAAGGTAAGACTGTGCGGTTCCCCGTAACTTCCAATACTTTTAGGTACGTTCGGAATTATTGGACAATGAGCAGCCATTGTGTCAAGGTAAAGGGCTGTTTCACGGATAGCAAAGTTTCAATGACGTCTTACTGTAAAACTCATAATCCATGTAAAGTTTATGAATTGTGAATATTTCACTATCTGCAAGTCATTATCGTTATATCATGTCGGTGAATAACTTCACCAGGCCGAATCTCCGCACGTCTCCCTTCTGTCCAGGTGACGCCCATCTACAGCCAGCTGCCCGGCTTCGTCGCAGTGGAAGTTGTGGGTTTTACGTAAGTATCAGCACGTTCTCTGGGGAGGGGACAAATGTTTGTGTTCATTTAGGTGACAAAATCTAGTCATTTTCTTTAATCTGATGTCTTGGGTAAATTTTGGTCACAAGAATAGGTCCAAATGTCACGTAGGAGGGCATCAGTTGTCACAGTGCCACATTCAGGACACGTTACTTCAGCCTATGGATATATTTATAAACGATTATGATGACGAAAGACAGCGTCAGTGGAAGGTAGTGGATGCTGCCTTAAACGTCAGACCGTTTCTAAACTTTATCCAGATGCTTGAGTAAAAGTTACTTTGCGTGTCTTACTACTTGTGTATGTCTATCCTTTACGGACATATCAAAAGAAATCCCTCGAAGACGTTTGTAGAAATCCAGACGTCTGTGTTTTTCCAGCTTTATTTCAGGATCTTGGCCCATGGCAAAGGACAACAATAAATGTAAAAACATTACCCGAGATGTTTGAAGATAACCTGATTTGACGCAATGTCCCCAGAATGCGTTGTGATTGAAGGCATCTGACCCGGATGATGATGCTAATTATAAAAAAAAAAATACCGAATAATATTGTTTTATCATAACTTGTCATTTTTTGTGTTTGTGCTGCACAGGAGGGGCAGCATTGTTGCAGAGTACAGAGTGATCTTCAGCGCAGACGCGGTGAGCTCGCGGGAGGTGCTGGAGCAGACCCGGAGTAACAAGGACGCCATTGATGCGCGGTGGGAGATCAGCGAGGACGCCATACTGGTTCTGTCAGGTACGCAGCACGTGTTCAAGTTCATATACATGTACATGAGTATTGTGCGTGACAATATAAATGTACATCAATAACGTACATGACAATGTACATGTACATCAATATCGTACATATATCGTACATAACAATTCAGCCCAAAGGAAAGTAATCAGTAAGCTGGTGGCGTGATGTGGCCGTAACGGCTCGGTGCTCGACCCAGAGAGCCAGTGTTTGAATTCCCTGACATGCCACCGATGTAGTACCTTTGGATAAGGTACTTAGTAGGTACCCTTCTCACCCCAAATGAGTGGACCAAAACCTTTCCAGCTGTCTATGAATGAGGTACCGAATTTCCCGACCATCCTTCGTGAGTTGATATTTCTGACTATGGGAGCTAAAATCACCGCCCCTCAAATCGTAACGGATGGTAACATCAGAACGCGTTCAGAAAATGCATCCTTCGCACACAAGCCACTTGTTTTTACTTTGTGCTTTTATTTCTGCAGTTCAGTGCGGGGCCGCGGTCTGTGGAAGTGACGCGTTCTGTGAGAGGAACAGCAGCGGGGCCTCACTGTGCGCATGCGCGCCTGGATTCTGTCAGAACGGAGGGACATGCGCAGTGACGGAAGGGACGGGTGCTATTTGCAGGTAACGTCTGGAGCAGGGTTGTAGCCAGCCTGAAATCATTTTCAGTCCCCTCGATTTTGAATCCAAAAGAACGAGACGTCGAGCCGAAGGAATAACGTTCCTAAGGGGATCTAGGGGCATACTCCCCTGAAAAATTTTGAAATCTAGACCCTCTGAAACCCAATTTCCTGCATTTTGAGGTGTAGATTTTGTTGGTAGACTAAGCTGTTCATCTGTTTTGGTGAAAAGTTATACAAGAGGACAGTTTTTTTATATCTTTACTGACTTAACATATAGATTTTTGTCCATTACAAAGGACGGAATGGGCAAAAAAAATTTCTGTCCCCAGCTGCAAAATTCCTTCAAAGGACTGACGGACGGGTGCTGGCTACAACACTGGTCTGGAGAGATCGTTTCATTCTTGATAATTCCGATGCGTGAACTCGCAAAGCGCCCCCTGTCGACAGTGTCCGTGTGTGCAGTCCCGTCCTTGGTGCTGGAAAGCTTTCCACCTTCCAACCTTTTGCAAATTCTCGATTCTAGACGCGCACTCGACAATAAGGCAAATACTTAGTACTCGATTCTAGACGCGCACCCGACAATAAGGCAAATACTTAGTACTCGATTCTAGACGCGCACTCGACAATAAGGCAAATACTTAGTACTCGATTCTAGACGCGCACCCGACAATAAGGCAAATACTTAGTACTCGATTCTAGACGCGCACTCGACAAGAAGGCCACTTTATAGAGATATTCCAGCTGCCCGATGTTGTATTTTACAGCTGCCCGTTGTCGTATTTTCCAGCTGCCCGTTGTTGTATTTTCCAGCTGCCCGATGTTGCATAGCGGACCCACCTGCGAATCACCCTCACTCCTGATAGCAGTCATAGCCGGGGCGTGTGCGGTTGTCATGGTGATTCTTCTGGTGTCTATTTACTGCTGCGTCAGCAAAAGGAGAGAAGCGCAGAAGTACAGAAAAAGGCAGAGACTCCCTCCTGTCGGAAGGTAACGTTATAGTTATGAAATATTACTCCTTTGCTTCTTAATACGGCCGTAACAAGACGTTTGTATGCGCATGCACCAGCTGTACGAAATAAAGTGTGAATCGTGATCTCCTTTCAGAGCGAACCCGGCGATGGAGTCCGACTACGACCTGGAGATCCCGTTCCACGAGCGGCCGGCCGTGAAGGAGGTCCTGACCCAGCCCTATGACCTGGCTATGTCAGAGGGCATGACCTACGACATGGCCCTGTCAGAGGTCAGGAACAATGACACCAACGTCTCGCACCACTACCAGTTCACGCGAGAACAGGAGCAGAAGAGTAAAAACCAGGAGTGGAGGAGCAAGTTGGAGAGAGTGGACTCTAAAAAAGATGTAAGACTTGCTGGGAGCGTTTTTTGTATAGCGCAAAAACTTCTGTAGTTATCTATTTGTTTATTTATTTGTGTTGATGCTCTTACGACTGATCTGCACATAAGACTTAAGGCTTATAACATAGATAAACAGCTGGTTCAAGCTATCAATGCAACATTCCCGTTTCGAAATGACGTCCTTTAAGGGTTAACTCCAGTCTAAACATGTTTATCTTCACCAACCTGTGGAGAAAGCTGCCAGTTGCCAAAGTGACTTTTCTGATGTCTTCTGCAAATGTGTATTTTAAGAGAGGATTTGACGTTTTGCGCTTCGTTATTGTGCTTATTGAAGATGAGTGCCTTAAAAAGGTCTCTAAGAACTTGGTGCGTTTACTTTCATGTCCGGTAGGGGGCGCACTTGTATTGCCTTAACCAGGTGTGTTTACATAAATGTCCGATAGGGGGCGCATTTGTGACTTTGTGTTGTCTTGTTCCAGTTCCACATCAGGAGAGCGGTGTACAACCCGAACGGACTGAACAAAATGTCGGGGCTGAGGAAAAACCCGCTGTACCAGTCGGGCCGGTAGTCATCATCATCATCTCATTATCATCATCATCATCTCATCATCATCATCATCCCATCATCATCGTCATCCCATCATCATCATCCCATCATCATCGTCATCCCATCATCATCATCCATGATCATCTCATCATCATCATCGTCATCTCATCATCATCTCATCATCATCCCATCATCATCATCCCATCATCATCCCATCATCATCATCTCATCATCATGTCATCATCTCTACCAGTCATCATCATCTCTTCACCATCTCATCATCATCCCATCATCATGTCAACATCATCATCTCAACATCATCATCTCATCATCATCATCTCATCACCTCTACCAGTCGGGCCGGTAGTGGTCACCCGAATGTACAGTAGCGACTAAAACCAAATGTATCTATTCAACAGGTAAAATGTCTCTCCGCAAGTGAGAAAAGTCGGGGTATAAATCAATGTACAGAGGAGGACTCTATTCCTAGAAAGGTGCTTTGCAAACCTATTCCTTAACAACTTACTTGTTTCGACGCTACAATTATTACAGGTATCAATTTGACTTTTTACATGCGTCAAGAGAAATCTGCTACATTTGGTAATATGATGTGGGAAGCTCCTTACATAAGTCTATATCATCACTGGTTGTGTAGCAGGATTGATGCACATATTTATCATATTGTGAATCTGATTGGTAATAAAGTTTACCCGGGGTTACACCACATTGGCATGTCGACCCAGCTTCGATCTTTTTTGTATTTGCTTTCCCCTTTTGACGTAACGATGAGGAATAATCAGAGGCAATACAAAATAACCGGACAGTAGGAGATTAGGAGATAGCGAGTACCTTTATAAATACAGCAGTTTTGAGACATCAGAAGCCGACCCCTTTCCCACAGATAAACCTACCGTAGACAATAAGTCTCATCCCACAGCCGAGACAAAGCTGTTGCCACAGCACGCCAGGAATCGCCATGGAAAAGGATCCGGCTGTCTTAGTGACGTTTGGAAAGTGTTTTCATGCCGTAATTATCCCGATTTTGGCGAGGCTCACAACAAAAGAGTTCCTCCCGTGTTATGACTGTCACAGTAATAATCCAGCATAATCACATGGTGCACACAGAGGGGAGCTGGGATAGGTTTTATGTTTCACGAGGTGTAAACGTAAAAGTGGTGCAGAAATAGGTATATTTGCAGCACAGACCGTTCCATCCCTGTACAAATTAATATCTTTGTTTACACATAAAAGCAGTCACTCAAACAACTGTAAAGATTTTGCTTGTCTGTAATCTTGCCTGTCTTATGACATGTACCCAGTGCCTGGATGTCTAACCTTCGTCACCATAGTTTGACGGTTCGTAAAACCGGGGCACCGGCTCTGGGCGTATTTTACACACCAGTTTTGCACAGTTAGTACAATCTGCGTAAATAAATGTCAACGTTGTTTTGAACTTTGGATTGATCCAAGGGTTTCGCTACCATGGAGACATGGGTCCCGTTACCATGGAAACAAGGCTTTCGTTACCACGGAGACGTTGAGCCATAAGGCGCTGCCACCGGCATCCCAAACCAGCTCAGACCACAGGACCCCCGAGACGCTCCTGTAGCTGTGCCTGTACGCGGGTTTGGTGATACACGGTTCCCTGAGGCCCGGCCACAGACCCCGTACCATGGTGCAACCGCAACCTGAGGACAGTTCCGAGCTAGCCGTGCACGTGTCCTGTAAAATTCAGCCGGCTTGTAGTTCCAAAAAGGCAGTTCTAGGTTCTTGTCGGCGGTTGGCTCTGTCACAGCCTGCTTGACAACTCACGACATCAAAATCGTACGTTGAAACTCGCAGGACGACCTTCACCGCCTGTGAACGCACCCGGCAGGAAGACGCTGCGGAAATTAGAGACGCGGCGGGAAGACGCGGTAGGAAGACGCGGCGGGAAGACGCACCGATGGCGCAGGTCCTGAGGTACATCGCGGTGCTGACGGCAGTCCTGCAGCTGGCTGGCGCTTGGAAAGGTGAGTTTTCAGGTGTGTGGCGGAAGTTGGGGTGGAGGTTGGGGGTGTAGGTGTAGGTGTAGGTGAGCTGATCGGATGTTTCTGGCCGAGAGGCTTGCAGACACAAGAGACCATGGGTTCCTTTCCTGGTGTTCTGGGCCAGACGTCGTGTCCTTACATGACTTCGGTTCCATTTTGGTACAATGACATCGACGTTCCAATACCGTGCCCTACACGAAGTAGACTACAACCCACTGCCCCTACGGCATTAAAAGATAATTTTTACCACCCCTTTGTCAGCATGATTCACTTTTTGCCCCACGTCCCGGAAAGGTAAAGTCTGAACTCTCATAATGGAGGGGCGTTTCTTTTCCCGCTAGTTGCAGCGCATGCGATAGTCGACCCAGGTCCACAGCAATTCATATGGGTTAATTCATGACGTAATCAGTTCAGGCTTGTGGTTCAGGGATAATGTATATAAAATCAGCGTTAGGACTATTATTCCTGATTCAAATGATAAGATGGTGCCAGTGTGGAAGCTGAAGTACATTTGTGCAGTTTCTATATAAATACCCATTGTGTATCCTTGACACCATAGAGTCCACCGCCGGCCCAGGAACAGCTGGCGGCAGGACAGTACAACCCACATCTGCAGAGACTTCAGCACGTGCGGCGCTGATGGGCGAGTCCGAAGGTACAACACACGGCGTTGTAACGGTTGTACCTACAACAGAAGCTGGCACTACAGTACAAGCCACATTGTCTGGGACGTCAACTTACACCACACTACAGCCAGACGTGGATAGCACTGAGAGCGAGCCTGAAGGCACAACCAACGGCATAGCAACGGTTGTACCCACAATAGAGTCTTCTGTGGTTGACACTTCTGTACACACCGACTTTGCCGAGACAACAGCACATACAACGCCACGGCCTGGTGTCAGCACCGAGGATGAGCTGGAAGGTACAACCAATGCTGTTGTAACCGTTGTGCCTACAACAGAGGCTACCATCGGTCTAGATCGCGAGCTCGGTACGACAGATGGCATCACAACGGAGGCGAGTCCGGATGTTGTAGTTGTTGTAACTGAGTACAGCGAACTGTCTACATCTGAACCCGACGTCATGACAGCCGTGTCCATAAAGTACGCTGAGGCGAGTGCAGCTACGACTGAAGTTGGCTCCGCCGCGCGATCCACATTCCTCGCCACGCCCGGACCTACAACTCCACAACCACAGACTTGGGACACTACTTCATTCTCTCCAGCCACAAACAGTCCAGAGACGCCATCGACACCAACAACACCGGTCACGGGTACAACCGAGCAACCCTGTACCTACTGGGTCTTATGCCAACCAAGACGGCCTGTTGAATCGCTGACGACACGCGCAACTACAACCACCAACAGCACAACGCACGCAACTACAACCACCAACAGTACAACGCACGCTACTACAACCACCAACAGTACAACGCATGCAACTACAACCACCAACAGCACAAAGGGCACATCGCCTGCGACTGGGACTCCTGCGAATGCTGGAAATGGCTGTGCGTTTTGGTTCTTTTGTGGGAACGTTTCTGTGGAGCCCCCAGCGGACAGCTTGGGGGACTTAAGTCACCAAGTCACGTCCTCAAGCCCGGAGAACATCTTCACACAACCTTCACAACGCACAGCTGTGGAAACGACTCGGGAAGCTTCAACAAGACCAGCTGAAGCTTGTGCGTTATGGTGGGAATGGCAGTGCGCCGTGGAGCATTCAACTCTCCTAACAGCAACACAGCATCAGCACACGCACACACCCACTGCGGCTACCCACCATCCAACAGCAACAATACAACATCCAAAGACTCCCACTGCGGCAACCAACCTACCTATTGACCCTACAACCACGCCTGCGGTGACGGGACGGCGGCCCTGTAACTTCTGGCTGGGGCAGTGTGGACCAAATAACCGAGTCCCGCCGGCAGAAACCGCCAGCAGCCCCGCCGAGACACAGACGAACCGCTGCTGGTACTGCCTGTTCAGCCAACACGGGAACAGATAAGGCTGGCACATCGGACAGGTCATTTCCGTAAGAGTTTGGTTCCGGAACCTGACATCGCGACTCGCTAATAATGTTTGTGGCAAAAGCGAAATGTAAACATTGCATAAATCTTAGGTACTTGACGATAATTATGCAGTCAACGGGTTTTCGCCAGTCGTGGCACCAGGTTCCGATCGGTTGCCGCGTCACTATGACGTCATCTGGCGGAGAAAATCAGGAGTATGATTTGAAAGATCCGATGTTAAATTACATCAGAAGGATGTATATTTTGTATATATTTGTTTGTTTATTGAATAATGATGGTTGCTTGTACCCAAAAACTTTGTATATTTAGTGTCATTGGTGACATAACCACCTTTATAGACACGCCCAGCTCACATGGCTTAGCGGTTGTCGTGGCGCTTTTGACTGTATAATCCACGCTTTGGGCAGTATAAACCCAGGTTTTATTATTTTCATCCAGAATGAAAGAAGATCTATCCAACACGAAACATCCCTAGGAACCCTAGTTTATTCTTACCACAACAAAGACATGTAGCAGTGTTAGCCTCCACTGGCCTTCGGACGGGGTATGGACCGGGCAATTTGGCAAAAGGGGGGAATCTGTCAGGAGAGCGAGTCCGCGGGAAGGGTAACTTTGGCCCTGCGCGGCCGGACAACGAGACAGTAGCCAAACTCACGGGCAAATATTCTCCCTACAGACAGTGGAGTTGGTCTGGTAGAGACCAGTGATGTCATCATCACAGGCATTGGACAAAACATGGATTTTGTAAATCTTCAGGGATTGTTTGATATGTTACAATGTTAATTATGCAACGTTGCAACTTGGAATAACCTTCATCTATCGATATATACCAAGATGAACTGAAATATACAAAGCAACCTACAAAAGTACCAGATAGTACTGTATCCATCCAATAGATTTGCTTACAAAATACCACAATTCATTAACTTGTTCATTATTTATTCATCCTTGTGTATTGTTTGTGTTTTGTACAGTTATCCATGATTATTATCAGTATGTTGCTGCTTCTATATTTTAACTATTTACACGCTCCATCGATGCACTCTTATCTGTTCCTAAAGGACTCCACTTGCTCTGCACATACGTAACAATGCAATAGTTAACGAAAGATATCCTGGACAAAGGGTTAAAAACGGAGATTGTAGGGCAGTGTGGAAATGCTGCCACTAACAGTTTTCCGTCAGGGATAAACCAGAAAAAAATGTCATGCCCTTTTTCTCCCCCAACTTTCATAATAAATACAGAACATCAAACGTGCACTTATAACATACAAAAGTCAAGCTAGCAAATATAGCAGATAAAATTCTCAACAAAAGTAGACATTTTATGTTCCTTAAGTGGTCCTGACCTTATGCCAATCTATGTTTATACAACAATTCATCATCATCATCATCATCGGTCGACGTGATCACACATGTTCGCACATGTACATTTATGAAAAACCAAAATCCAGCTGGATTATGTTAATTAGCTGGATGATGTTATTAAGTGCATTCTGAGCAGGATTATATCCAGACAGTCGACAGTTGACTTCAATGGTTCATGAATCTGAAATTTTGCAGTTGACACTAAATCTTCTAATAAACTCATGAATTTATTCAATTGTTTCAATTGCCATTTTTTCTGCTTGGAAGAAGAGTAGTGAACAAAGTTTCCTTCGTGGTATATCTAAGGAAATCTTTAGTTAATAACACTGGAAATGTACAGAAAGATCTTACAGCTAGCGAAAACCTCTTTCTTCACTTGTGGAAATGTACGGCATAATGTTCACGACCTTACTCATTGCAACATTAAAACACTCACGCCTACAATATCAATGTACTGACTTCACCATAAAACTGACAACTACATGACATATAATAACCCGGAGTGTTCACTTGTTGAATTACTGACCTACAAGCTTGCTGACATGTTATAAGTTGCTTTCTATGATACTTCAGAATCTATGTCAAGTCTATGACAAGTTCAAGATCCTCTAGACTGTAAACCATGTCTAAAATGTTCTGTTGTATTTGTGGGGTTTGTGCTAATATCTGTGCTGCTGTCCGTACGATGTTGTGTTGGGGTGGGTAGCTAATATCTGTGTTGCTGTCCGTACGATGTTGTGTTGGGGTGGGTAGCTAATATCTGTGCTGCTGTCCGTACGATGTTGTGTTGGGGTGGGTAGCTAATATCTGTGCTGCTGTCCGTACGATGTTGTGTTGGGGTGGGTAGCTAATATCTGTGCTGCTGTCCGTACGATGTTGTGTTGGGGTGGGTAGCTAATATCTGTGCTGCTGTCCGTACGATGTTGTGTTGGGGTGGGTAGCTAATATCTGTGCTGCTGTCCGTACGATGTTGTGTTGGGGTGGGTAGCTAATATCTGTGCTGCTGTCCGTACGATGTTGTGTTGGGGTGGGTAGCTAATATCTGTGCTGCTGTCCGTACGATGTTGTGTTGGGGTGGGTAGCTAATATCTGTGCTGCTGTCCGTACGATGTTGTGTTGGGGTGGGTAGCTAATATCTGTGCTGCTGTCCGTACGATGTTGTGTTGGGGTGGGTAGCTAATATCTGTGCTGCTGTCCGTACGATGTGGTGTTGGGGTGGGTAGCTAATATCTGTGCTGCTGTCCGTACGATGTTGTGTTGGGGTGGGTAGCTAATATCTGTGCTGCTGTCCGTACGATGTTGTGTTGGGGTGGGTAGCTAATATCTGTGCTGCTGTCCGTACGATGTTGTGTTGGGGTGGGTAGCTAATATCTGTGCTGCTGTCCGTACGATGTTGTGTTGGGGTGGGTAGCTAATATCTGTGCTGCTGTCCGTACGATGTTGTGTTGGGGTGGGTAGCTAATATCTGTGCTGCTGTCCGTACGATGTTGTGTTGGGGTGGGTAGCTAATATCTGTGCTGCTGTCCGTACGATGTTGTGTTGTGGTGGGTAGCTAATATCTGTGCTGCTGTCCGTACGATGTTGTGTTGGGGTGGGTAGCTAATATCTGTGCTGCTGTCCGTAAGATGTTGTGTTGGGGTGGGTAGCTAATATCTGTGCTGCTGTCCGTTCGATGTCGTGTTGGGGTGGGTAGCTAATATCTGTGCTGCTGTCCGTACGATGTTGTGTTGGGGTGGGTAGCTAATATCTGTGCTGCTGTCCGTACGATGTTGTGTTGGGGTGGGTAGTTAATATCTGTGCTGTTGTCCGTACGATGTTGTGTTGGGGTGGGTAGCTAATATCTGTGCTGCTGTCCGTACGATGTTGTGTTGGGGTGGGTAGCTAATATCTGTGCTGCTGTCCGTACGATGTTGTATTTGTCGGGTGAGTAGAGGTCCCAGAGGACTGGTAGCCCATCGTTCCTTGGTTCTGCCCAGAATGGCCCTGCCCCTGGTTTCCTTGGTAATTACGCTGTAGGCAGAAAATGTACAAAAGATCAAAACAAGAGGGTATATTGCGCTGGGAAGTAAAGAGCTGGATTCCAGAACCGCAGAAAGATCTAGATCAGACTATTTTCCAAACCACAAAGAAACTTATGTGTCACTAGCTATAGGGTCTACAAGGGTCTGGAGGACTGAATGAAGTGCAGAGTAACCTGATACTCGGGAATGAAGGTGCAGAGTAACCTGATACTCGTGAATGAAGGAAGGAGTAGCCTGATACTCGAGAATGAAGGAAAGAGTAGCCTGATACTAGGGAATGAAGGAAAGAGTAACCTGATACTCGTGAATGAAGGAAAGAGTAACCTGATACTCGTGAATGAAGGAAAGAGTAACCTGATACTCGGCTCCTGAGAAGTTCCCAGAGCTGGTGGTGGGCGGCGCGATGCGGACGCGCTTGGCGGGCGGGGCGTGGCTGCCGGAGCCGCCCTGGTCCTGGGCCGCGGTCTGCTGTGGGAGGGAGGGGGGCGATGAGGCACATCTGCTGAGCTCATCAAAACTGCTTATTATATAACAGTCATTCTGGAGCAGAGTTGAACTCTAATCTCCAACAACAGAAATTGGACTTACCCAAGTTTTCAACAGTCCAACACAAGTCTTTGTCAAGGAATGAGGACTCCCCTGTTTCTGTGATGTCATGTTATGCAGATAGAACACGTGACTCGGTGAGCAGTGGATCATAAGTTGCAGAAAGTCTATTGCGCCCCTGAGGGATGGTAGTTGAGTCCCAAGGTAGATGGCTTATGAGTGACATATTCTATCTGCACGTGACGTCACAGAAGCAGTGGAATCCTCATTTCACGGCAAAGGCAGGAGTTGGTCAGTTAAAAATTTGGGCCAATTTTTTTCATCAGGAATTAAAGTTCAGCTTTGATCCAGACATCAGCTTCATGAGAAGGCAAGCTGCGATGTGGACTGCCACACATGTGGCAATGTGCACTGCCACAAATGCGGCAATGTGGACTGCAACACATGTGGCAATGTGGACTGCCACACATGTGGCAATGTGGACTGTCACACATGTGGCAATGTGGACTGCCACACATGTGGCAATGTGGACTGTCACACATGTGGCAATGTGCACTGCCACACATGCAGCAATGTGGACTGTCACACATGTGGCAATGTGGACTGTCACACATGCAGCAATGTATTCTTACATGTGGCAATGTGCACTGCCACACATGCAGCAATGTGGACTGTCACACATGTGGCAATGTGGACTGCCACACATGTGGCAATGTGCACTGCCACACATGCAGCAATGTGGACTGTCACACATGCGACAATGTGGACTGTCACACATGCAGCAATGTGCACTGTCACACATGTGGCAATGTGCACTGTCACACATGTGGCAGGAGAAGTGATGGGCTGCCAGGCTGGGGTCAGACAAGTTCTCAACAATCCACTGGCCCAACTGCACAGGTACATGGTCTTTTCTACTTTTTAATGGCCGGAAATTTAAGAAACATATTTCTATGTATTCTTACCAGCAGCGAGAAGCTGCAGCTTTCAGTAAAAAAAGGCACTTGAATCTGGAGCATGTCAATGCAAGACAAGGCGGGCTGCTGGAGCACTATTCATTCTGGGAAGTTGACTAATTATGAACCCAAATTTCCATGACCTGTTTGGGCAGGCACAGAACGACTTGCTCTTGCCCTGAGCAGTCGGGCCGATGGACTTGTCCGACCCCAGAGGCAGGGAAGGTCCGGGTTGTGACGTTCAACTCTTCATGCTACAAGCATGAACTCCTCATGTGCCGCATTTCGCTATTTTCTGTTTTAGCAAAGAAAGGCAATCAAACAATTTTTACTTCAATTTTATGTGTGTTTCCCTGTTGGTATTTCTGCTTTTCACTGGTAATTGTGAAACATGTGGAAATTCCTATTGGCTACAATTAATTGTTTTGATGAGTTGATGTTTTGATGTTTCTGATGCCTTGCCACATTGACTGTTTTTGAGAAACCACAGCATAACACCTTGCAGCTCAATCTAGTGGAGCTATAACAAAGTCATGTGCTGGCGTCTATGGTCAGTGATACAGCAAAATGCACACTTGCAAAGGCACAGGTCAGTTCCTTCTGTTTCCCCATCGAACATCACAACCACAGGCCATATCCATAACACACATGGAGATTCTCCATAACAATGGAAGTAAAGGCCACAGAAAGAAACATCATCAAAACATTGCTTTTCACACATATAATGGAGTCTTCTGATTAATACAAGCTTAGTCTAAGTCATTGAGAATGTTGTTAGATGTTCTACCTTTGTGCTTAGTGAAAGGACTGATGGACATACAGTTACAGGCTAGATAAACCATTTCAACATTTACATTTTGTGTAAAAAGCAGTTTATCAACATTTTGGCATTTTGGATAGAGGAACTCATTAGAATCAAACTGTTACAGTAGCACACTACAAATATTTTTTCTTAATTTTCGATGATGAATGTTTAATAAAGAAGTGTCTCCAGGTGAATCAAGTACACAACTAATGACTACTGAATTGCACAGCTGGGTCACTTTCTTTATCAAGATGGCAATTTTATAATATGCATAATTGAATGGAAAATTAATGGTTTGACAGCACAATTACTTTTTATTTGCAAGTGAACATCATGTTAGGACTCCCTATTTTACATTACTGTAGTTAGGACTCCCAATTTTACAACTGTAGAACATGTTGCTAGGACTCCCAATCTTACTTTACTGTAGAACATGTAGCTAAGACTCCCAATCTTACATTACTGTAGAACATGTAGCTAGGACTCCCAATTTTACTTTACTGTAGAACATGTAGCTAGGACTCCCAATCTTACATTACTGTAGAACATGTAGCTAGGACTCCCAATCTTACTTTACTGTAGAACAATGTAGCTAGGACTCCCAATCTTACATTACTGTAGAACATGTTGCTAGGACTCCCAATCTTACTTTACTGTAGAACATGTAGCTAGGACTCCCAATCTTACTTTACTGTAGAACATGTTGCTAGGACTCCCAATCTTACTTTACTGTAGAACATGTAGCTAGGACTCCCAATTACTGTAGAACATGTTGCTAGGACTCCCAATCTTACATTACTGTAGAACATGTAGCTAGGACTCCCAATCCTACATTACTGTAGAACATGTAGCTAGGACTCCCAATTACTGTAGAACATGTTGCTAGGACTCTCAATCTTACATTTCTGTAGAACATGTAGTTAAGACTCCCAATCTTACATTACTGTAGAACATGTAGCTAGGACTCCCAATCTTACATTACTGTAGAACATGTTGCTAGGACTCCCAATCTTACTTTACTGTAGAACATGTAGCTAAGACTCCCAATCTTACATTACTGTAGAACATGTAGCTAGGACTCCCAATCTTACATTACTGTAGAACATGTTGCTAGGACTCCCAATCTTACTTTACTGTAGAACATGTAGCTAGGACTCCCAATCTTACTTTACTGTAGAACATGTTGCTAGGACTCCCAATCTTACTTTACTGTAGAACATGTAGCTAGGACTCCCAATCTTACATTACTGTAGAACATGTTGCTAGGACTCCCAATCTTACATTACTGTAGAACATGTTCCTAGGACTCCCAATTTTACATTACTGTAGAACATGTAGCTAGGACTCCCAATTTTACTTTACTGTAGAACATGTAGCTAGGACTCCCAACCTTACATTACTGTAGAACATGTTGCTAGGACTCCCAATCTTACATTACTGTAGAACATGTCCTA